>NC_135674.1:9385988-9628488 GCF_964188315.1 Podarcis muralis
CCCCAAATGCGTAGGTATTTCAGATTAGGGCGTTTTTTAAACAGCTTCTCATAGGGGGTGACATCTAAACCAGAATGATAACTGCGATTTCTAACATAACAAAGCGCATTAAGAGCTTCAGCCCAAAAGTCTTTGGGCAGATTAGCATCATGCAGATAAGTTTTAACCCCTGCCTGTAGGTCACGCTGCACAACTTCAACAAGCCCATTTTGCCAGGGACTTCGGGGGCAAGATAACTCATGAGTAGTCCCCTGCGCTTCCAGGAAATTCTCAAAATCCTCAGAAACAAATTCCCCACCCCGGTCAGAAAACAGGTTCTTAATTGGTTTGTTAAAGTGCGTTTTTACCCAGTTGCAAAAAACTTTGTACTTCTCAAATGCTTGGGACTTCTCAGCTATTGCATAAGTCCAACAATATCTACTATACTGGTCTATCAGAGTAAGGCAGTACTTAGAACCTCCTAATGATGGTGGGAGTGGCCCAACTAAATCACAATGTACACATTCAAATGGCTCAGTTACTTTCCTATCTGAGCACCTACCCTTGCGTGCAACCTTAATCTTATTCTTGCAACAGGATAGACATTGCATAAAGAATTTACATGGTTTTAAGTTGAGGCCATTAACAATATTCTTTGTCTTAATTACATCAGCAAAATTCAGATGTCCCAGAATTCTGTGCGCCTCATGGACACACCCGGAATGTGGCCTTACATTCCTCAACCCCTGGCTTGACTGTGCTGCTCTGCAGTTTATAGGCAATTGGGAGTAGGTGCGAAAATACAGTCTATATAAACCATCAGAGTCCCGGGCATACAATAGACGTTTGTTCCCCTCAAAAAACTCACACATTGACTTTAAGAAACGCACAGTTATGCCTTGACGAGCAAAACACCTTACTGATAATAAATTGTCCACTGACGGGCAGTAAATGCAGTTCGCTATTGTAATGTTTAAAGAGTCAAGTTTAACAGTACCCCTGCCAAGCGACTGCAAGACTTGTGAATTGGCTAAATGTACATTACCAATTTCCTCTTTGAAAGAAATAAACAAGCTTCGATCATTGCAAACGTGCTGAGATGCTCCTGAGTCGATAACAAAAGACTTCCACTTGGCATCTTTAATTCTTTTATGATCTGTTGTCTGAGCATGAAAAGCTCGCGGCTCGTTTCTGTCTTTACGGTACGATGTCGGCTGCTGGGCTGACGACCGTGACTGACGAACAGAAACAGACTTGGGAGTACTTTGCTTTCTTTTGACTCTGCAGTCCTTTGCAAAATGTCCTTGCTTATTGCAGAACCAACAACGCTTTGCAGCTTTAAATGCAGTTGTATCACCACAGGTTTGCATATGGCGTTCCTCATTCTTTCTGGAAATAGGAGTGCTTATGGCACAAGCCTCCCTTCTATCCAACTCGCCCATTAATCTTGCCGTTACCCCTTCCACAGTTAATTGTGCTGGTGGAACGGCAGATATCTGGCTAGCTATACCATCAAAGTCCTCATTAAGGGAACAAAGGATGATAAAAACATACTGAATATCAGGTATCGCCATGTCCCTTCGAATTAATTCGCCGCGTATTGCCTCCAGACGTCTCAAGTGTGCTGCCAAATCACCACCAGGCTGCAACTTCGTCTGGTACAACTGCTTGAAAAACGTCAATGCAGATGCTGACTCTTTTCTAACATGCACTGCTGCAAGACTGTCCCACATTTCTTTGGCAGTTTTCTTATTTCTTATATAAACTACTTGCTGATCGCTGACTGCCAAATTAATTATCGCCCAGGCTTTTGCATCTCCTTTTGACCAAGCATTAGTTACAGGGTTAGGAGGGTCATCAGTTACATAGGTCCATACTTCTCTAGAGGTCAAAAGCGCCTCCACCCGAAAAGACCATAAACTATAGTTCTCATCTGTCAGCTGTGGGAAGACCAGAGCCTTCTCAGCTTCAGAAACCCGGTCAACCATTCTGGAACTCTTCCAGACCCACAGAACTACGCTAACAGGAGAAGGAGTTTTCAAACCTTTCTCAGAGTCCAAAAATATGCAGTCATCCACTCAGCAGCTGGGCCCATAACCAAAGATGTTGGCTATTTGCAGTATGGTAGCGCTGCAGAGAGCTTGCTGGGGAGATCATGCATTAAAAAGAAAAGGACTCAAAAATAACTTAAACAAGGTTTTAATAAGAAAAACAAAAACCCCATTTACACTAAATACATCAACAAACCAACATGACCCAACCACCAACCCATCCCCCAGGGTAATGGGAGAGCTAGGTGCTGCTCCTTATATACTACACCCAAATGCTGACACACCTTAATCAAATACAACTCAGCAGCACCTGCTATGTTTCACAGCTGTAAAGCTGGGTCTCGTTATCTTGCTCTGGCCCTTGCTCTGGCCCCTTAAAGACATACACATCGAATGGAACAATGATGAACCTTTACATTTAAAGAAACCATTCAACACCCCCCCCCTGCCCACATGACCTGGGTTGCTGTGCGTAAGAGAAACCTGGTGGGCAAGCAGCGGCAAGGACAGGCCCATCTGCCTCATCCAACCAGGTCTCTGTCACACATGCCAGGTCAAATCCTCCATCCACAATCAGGTCGTGGATGGCAGTGGTTTTATTCATCATTGACCTGGCATTGCACAGCAACACTTTCAGGTCATGTGGGTTTCCCTTGCTGATTCCAGTATCCTTGCGGTCAGGACCAGACCTGGACGCAGGGATAGTCCTCAAACAACGACTAAACCTGCCTCCCAGGCAGCCCTGCCAGCAAGTTTGGAAAATTCAGCAGTGGCCAGAGGATTGGAGAAGATCAGTCTACATCCCAATCCCACAATTGCACTCATTTCACACGCTAGCAAGGTTATGCTTAAAATTCTACAAGGAAGGTTCAAGCAGTATGTGGAACGAGAACTCCCAGAAGTGCAAGATGGATTTCGAAGAGGCAGAGGAACCAGAGACCAGATTGCAAACGTGCGCTGGATTATGGAGAAAGCTAGAGAGTTCCAGAAATACATCTACTTCTGCTTCATTGACTATGCAAAAGCCTTTGACTGTGTCGACCACAGCAAACTATGGCAAGTTCTTAAAGAAATGGGAGTGCCTGATCACCTCATCTGTCTCCTGAGAAATCTCTATGTGGGACAAGAAGCTACAGTTAGAACTGGATATGGAACAACTGATTGGTTCAAAATTGGGAAAGGAGTACGGCAAGGCTGTATATTGTCTCCCTGCTTATTTAACTTATATGCAGAATTCATCATGTGAAAGGCTGGGCTGGATTAATCCCTAGCCGGAATTA
Source organism: Podarcis muralis (assembly GCF_964188315.1). Classification (NCBI taxonomy): domain Eukaryota; kingdom Metazoa; phylum Chordata; class Lepidosauria; order Squamata; family Lacertidae; genus Podarcis; species Podarcis muralis. The sequence continues at coordinate 9,389,299 of NC_135674.1, forward strand.
AGATTGCCGGAAGAAATATCAACAACCTCAGATATGCAGATGACACAACCTTGATGGCAGAAAGTGAGGAGGAATTAAAGAACCTTTTGTTGAGGGTGAAAGAGGAGAGTGCAAAATATGGTCTGAAGCTCAACATCAAAAAAAACGAAGATCATGGCCACTGGTCCCATCACCTCCTGGCAAATAGAAGGGGAAGAAATGGAGGCAGTGAGAGATTTTACTTTCTTGGGCTCCATGATCACTGCAGATGGTGACAGCAGCCACGAAATTAAAAGACGCCTGCTTCTTGGGAGAAAAGCAATGACAAACAGCATTTTTAAAAGCAGAGACATCACTTTGCCAACAAAGGTCCGTATAGTAAAAGCTATGGTTTTCCTAGTAGTGATGTATGGAAGTGAGAGCTGGACCATAAAGAAGGCTGATCGCTGAAGACTTGATGCTTTTGAATTATGGTGCTGGGGGAGACTCTTGAGAGTCCCATGGACTGCAAGAAGATCAAACCTATCCATTCTGAAGGAAATCAGCCCTGAGTGCTCACTGAAAGGACAAATCATGAAGCTGAGGCTCCAATACTTTGGCCACCTCATGAGAAGAGAAGACTCCCTGGAAAAGACCCTGATGTTGGGAAAGATGGAGGGCACAATGAGAAAGGGACGACAGAGGACGAGATGGTTGGATAGTGTTCTCGAAGCTACCAGCATGAGTTTGACCAAACTGTGGGAGGCAGTGGAAGACAGAAGTGCCTGGCGTGCTCTGGACCATGGGGTCACGAAGAGTCGGACACGACTAAACAACAACAGAAAAATTATGGGAAAAAGTAAACAGAAATCGACTGTGGCAACAAGACAGAAATCTGGAGACAAGAGAAGGGTCTCTGCTCAGGAGGATACAGGAAAAAATGGCTAAATCTGACTTTTCAGAACTTAATGGTTTTACATTTTGCAGAATTTAAAAGGGGAATGGATCAGTCAATGGAGAAATTAACTAGGGAAGTAAAAGCTGACACTGAGAAAAATATTGATGTGCTCTCACAGAAATTTGACAAATTAGATGAAAAAGTGAATTCTTTAGAAGTCAAAATTGAGAAATTGGAAAAGTCAGCGGGCGAGGTGGAGGACATTAAAACAGAACAAGGGGCCATGGGGGGCCTCTCTAACAGACAGAATGAACTGAAAGAACAGTTGCTGCTTCTACAATTAAAGCAGAATGCTAACACGGTTTGATTACCAGAAAATTAAAAAGAGCAAAGCCTTGCCATGTACTTGAGCAAGATCTTGGCAGATTGGATAGGTTTAGGACAAGAGCATTGAGAAAGAAAACAGCCTGCAGACGTCTTAGTAACCTTTGTTACAAAAAGAGTGGAGGATTCAATCCTTCAAAAAATATTACGAAGGTCTGCAGGTTGAGGGTAAAAAGGTTGACATATTTCCGGAAATCCCCTTTAAATTAAGAATTAGGAGACAGAGGTACAAGATCCTGACAACAGTCCTTAGAAAAAGTGATATAAAATACAAATGGGAATTTCCAGAAGGAATTTCCTTTACCTACAGAAAGAAAAGATACAGGCTGGTGACGGAGAGTCAGGTCCATGAATTTATGGAAAAACATGGCAGGGACCCTGAGTTCAGAGATGGGACAAGAGATTCGAAAAGCCCCCTTGATCAGCAAAGGGAGGCCTTGAAACATCTGGAGGGAGCAGTAGGCGGAGAAACAGGTTTTTTAAGCAAAAATGATAATGGCAAATCTTAAAGAACTGAGTTGAAATGTGAATGGATTGATTAAGGAAGCAAAAAGAAACAGGATTGAACATGTAATTCTTAAACAAATAGTAGATATAATTCGTCTTCAGGAAACACACGTAGCAAAAAACCATTAAAGAGTTTGGTTAGTAAAAAAAACTAGGGATTGGTTTCATTTCAGCAGATAATGCAAAAAGACGTGGTGTAATAGTTTATATTAAGCCTGCACTTGAACCCAAACTAATCCAAAAAGACGACAAAAGGAGAATTCTAGTGGTACAAATTAAAGTCCAAGGAGAAAAGATATTATTGGTAGGAATATACGCACCAAATGAAAATAAATCAAAGTTCTTTCAAAAATTGGAAACAGATCTTCTGGAGTTTGCAGATGAGAAGATAATGGGAGACTTAAATGGGGTTTCCATGCGCTGCTCTGGTTCGCCAGAAGCAGCTTACTTATGCTGGCCACATGACCCGGAAGCTGCGGACAAACGCCAGCTCCTTGGCCTATAGAGTGAGATGAGCGCCGCAATCCCAGAGTCATCCGCGACTGGACCTAACAGTCAGGGGTACCTTTACCTTTAAATGGGGTACCATCATTAGAGATGGATAGAATAATTAGGAAAAAAGATGCCAAAGAAGGTAGGCTACCCAAAACTTTTTTTGACATGACAGAGACATTGAAGCTAATAGATATCTGGAGAGTAAAACATTTGTTTGACTAATAGTTCACTTTCTTCTCTCATGTAGTACAGTGGTACCTCGGGTTACATACGCTTCAGGTTACAGACTCTGCTAACCCAGAAATAGTACCTCGGGTTAAGAACTTTGCTTCAGGATGAGAACAGAAATTGTGCGGTGGCGGCACAGCGGCAGCGGGAAGCCCCATTAGCTAAAGTGGTGCTTCAGGTTAAGAACAGTTTCAGGTTAAGAACAGATCTCCGGAATGAATTAAGTACTTAACCCGAGGTACCACTGTAGTGCCCGACTGGATGCGGTTTGGATTTCAAAAGAAATAGAACTAAAAGTTCAAACAAATTGAAATAGATCCCAGAACATTGTCAGGGCTTCCTCTTTCTGGCTGTGGGAAATGGCTGACTCCCATACGATCGGATCCCAGCCGTGCCGGTAATTCAGGGCTGATATGGGGGTAATTAGCCCTGGCATACTCCCCAGGGTGAGGGAGGATTGTCTCACAGACCCACAGATTGTCCGAGATTGTCAGCTTGCATCAAGGTGCAAGTGGCAGGACACTGGGTCCCAGAGCACGACACGGCTGGCACTCTCCGATGCCATTTTCATAGCCGGAAATATTTGCTTGATAAAATGATTGGATTTGGATGATAAACAGACTAGCCTGGACTGAAGAAGACTAAGGGAAAGCCTCCAGAACTGTACAGTTCCTGGTGTTTAAGCTCGGACTTCAAAGAGGTTCTCATCATGGCGTGTGGATTACGGAGGTGTTTGGTATGTCTTTTTTCTCTTCTTAACATCTACAATTGGTTTTCAATTCTAACCCTCATTAAGAAACTTACTTTTTTAAAAAGAGAGTACAGATAGACTTCTATTTATAATTATTTAACTCTGCAGCTTTACTTAGACTTGAAAGACTTGATAAAGATAAAAGAAGAAAGAAGATAGTGTTTGTTAATATGACGCAGCACGGAAAAATGAGAATCTCTCCCTTTTCGAGAGAAGCAGGAAATATTTGCTGGCTGACTTTGTAATGCCTGGAGATAACATACTGTATAGTGCAGCTGTTTGCAGAAGTTTTTCATTAAGAGCGAGAGAGAAGGCTGATGGATGTCTAGCAGCCCCCCCTCTAGGGCCCGGAGGGGGGGATTGTGTGGTCTCCGAGAGGCTGATTGATCGCCAAATGACTTATATCTGTGGAATACAGCTCATTTACATTGCATTATTGCAAACAGTATGCTCAACAATTTACAGTAATAACAGTGTGGACGCAACTATGTTATTAAATCTCAAACAAAAAGCTTGGACAACAGCCCGGATTGGAATGATTTAACAACTTGGGAGTTGCTTCATCATTAAACTTCAGACAATAGACTTGGACAACAGCCCGGATTGGAAAATTGGAATGGAGTCAGGGAAAGCTGCGCTGGAAAATAGACAGTTGAAAAAATATATATACACAAATAAAGCTATATTCGATGGACAAAAGGATATATGATTTCTGACATGACTGAGAATCTTAGAGCCAGGGACAGAGAACTTTAAAGCGTTAAGATCAGAAGGCAGAAAATATGAAAACAATGAGAAGAGGCAGGAACAAAGATTTGGAGATATGCTTCAGAGGTCCAGACTATGGGGAGCCTGGAAAAATTAATAATTACAATTTGGACTATAATTGGCTGTTTTTTAAATTTTAGTTTATTATTTTTAATTGGATTATGATTCGGATATGTTGATTGGCTGTTTTTATTGGAAAATCAATAAAAATGATATATTTTTTTAAAAGATCCCAGAACATTGTCGGATCATAATCCTATAATAATGGAAATCCAGAAAGAAAATCAATCCACTTTTAGATGGAGATTGAATGAAGAATTACTAGATGATAATATTCTGTTATAAAAAGCAAAAAATGTCCTGGGAGATTATTTTGAACTAAATCTTAATAATGGAACCAGGCTGCAAACAGTGTGGGACGCGAGCAAAGCAGTTATGAGGGGAGTGTTTATCCAACAAAATTCAATCAAGAAGAAGGCAAGAGAAAAGAAAAAGAAAGAAATTTTAGATGAAATATTAGGGAAAGAAAAAGAATAAAAAAACCTAATAAGGAGATAATTAAACAGGCACTTAAATGGTTACGAATTCAATATTCAATGGTGATCAATGACGAAATAAATTGAAAGAATTAAAAGGATGAAACCAAAGTATTTTGAACATGCCAACAAGCCAGGGAAATTATTGGCATGGCAAATGAGGAAAAGTGAGCCAAAAAACTACATAAATAAGATAAAACATAATGGCAAGATCACTGATAAACCAAGGGAAATAAGGGAAGCCTTTACTAAGTATTTTATAGACCTTTACAAAAAAGGAACTGAAAAGACCCTGATGGAAGAATATATAAAAAGTAGTAATCTCCCAAAAATAAAAGTAGAAATGCTAATATTAAATGCCGAAATTACATTGCAGAAAATATTTGAAGCAATAAATCAAGCAAAGACAGGTAAATCTCCAGGACCAGATGGAATATCAGCAAAATATTATAAAAAAATAAATGAACAGCTTGTGATTCCCCTAAAGGATATAATGAATGAGGTTTTAAAAACAGGGGAAGTCCTGGAAACATGGAAAGAAGCCTATATAACATTAATACCAAAACAAGATTCAGATATAGCATTAGTCAAAAATTATAGAGCTATCTCATTATTAAATAATGATTACAAACTGTTTGCATATATTCTTGCTAAAAAAAACTTGGGAAGAATATATACATCAAGATCAAGCAGGATTTCTTCCAGGTAGACAAATAAAAGATAATATTAGAAATGTTTTTAACATAATTGAATACTTGGAAGTATGAAATGAAAAGCAAGCAGCTCTGATGTTTATAGATGCAGAAAAAGCATTTGATAATGTTTATTGTGACTTCATGAAAATAGTTCTTGAAGAAATGGAATTTGGAGCAAAATTTAATAAGGGAATACAAGCCATATATTCAGAACTGAATGCAAAATTAACTATTAATCAGGTGATAACAAACCAATGTAAAATACAGAAAGGAACTAGGCAAATGTCTGTTATCACCGCTTTTGTTCATTGTGGTCCTGGAGGTCTTGGCAAGGAATATCTAAGCAGACAAAGAAGTAGTAGGAATAAGAATAAAGAAAAGTGAACATAAATTGAAAGCCTTCGTAGACGATTTGGTTGTTATGGTTGAAGATCCAAAGAATTCTTTCCCTAGAGTAATAGAAAAAATCCAAAAGTTTGGACAGGTGGCAGGTTTTAAATTAAATAAAAGTAAAACTAAACTGTTAGTTAAAAATCTCAAAGAATTAGAAAAGAGTTATCAGAATCTATTGATACAGAAACTACTAATCTTTAATATTACAATATTTGCTCAAATAATCTTTAAATTTATTCCATCTTCATCTGCCATTCTTCCACAGTTGGTAGTTCTTGTGTTTTCCATTTTTTGGCTATTAAAATTTGTGCAGCAGCTTTGGCGTACAAAAATACCTTTACATCTTTCTTGGGCAGTTCAGAACCTAATATTCCAAGGAGAAAGGCCTCTGGTTTCTTTACAAATGTATATTTCATCATATATTTTTTAATTCATTATAAATCTTTTCCCAGAAGTCTTTTACCTTGGGACAGGTCCACCACATGTGATAAAAAGTACCTTCTTTTGCTTTACATTTCCAGTGTAAATTATCACAGTTATGATAAATCTTAGCTAATTTAACCGGGGTCAAGTACCACCTATACATCATTTTCATAGTATTTTCCTTTAACATCGTACATGCAGTAAACTTAACCCCTTTCTTCCAAAGCCTCTCCCAATCTTCCATCATTATATTGTGTCCCACATCTTGTGCCCAATCAATCATAACCGATTTAACTTGTTCATCTTTTATGTGCCACTCCAATAACAAATTATACATTTTAGACATATTCTTAACATTAGTGTCTAACAACTCCGTTTCCAATTTGGTTTTTTCTGTTGCAAAACCATTTCTCTTATCAATCTTAAATAATTCAATCTTAAATAATATTGAAGCCAATTCACATTATCCTTAATTTGTTCAAACAGTTTTAATTTAAATTAAATTAAATCCAAAGGATGATAATACTAAATTACTGAAGAAGACGTATAGTATACTTTTGGAATGGGAAACTAAAGATGAGGAGGTTAAATTGGTAATGATTAAGTGGGCACAGGATATACAGTGGTACCTCGGGTTACATACGCTTCAGGTTACATACGCTTCAGGTTACACACTCCGCTAACCCAGAAACAGTGCTTCAGGTTAAGAACTTTGCTTCAGGATAAGAACAGAAATTGTGCTCCTGCAGCGCGGCAGCAGTGGGAGGCCCCATTAGCTAAAGTGGTGCTTCAGGTTAAGAACAGTTTCAGGTTAAGAACAGACCTCTGGAACGAATTAAGTACTTAACCCGAGGTACCACTGTAGGTCATAACATACAATTTGAAGATTGGATAAGGCTTTGGAAAATGAATTTTAAATTTATGGTTTGTATATTGCTTAAAGAGAACTATATGAAGATGATGTACAGGTGGTATGTCACATAAAAAAAATGGCAAAAATGTATAAAACAGAACAAAAGAACTGTTGGAGATGTAAAGAAGGGGAAGGTACATTTTATCATATGTGGTGGGATTGTAAGCTTATAAAGAAATTTTGGGAAATGCTTTATAATTGAAAATAATGTTTAAAGTAATGTTTGTTTAAAAAAACAACAACACCTTTTTTGCTAGGCATTCTAGGAAAAGATATTCTGAAAGAGAAACAGACATTATTCATGTATGCTACAACAGCAGCAAGAATTTTAATAGCGCAAAATTGGAAGACTGGAGAAAGATCATCAAAAGAACAATGACAAGAAAAATGGATGAACTACACAGAGTTAGCAAAGTAAACGGACAAATTGCAAGAAAAGGACAAGAGTGACTTTGGAAAAGAATGGGAACATTTTACAACATACTTACAGAAACAACAACAAAAATGGACTCAATGGCAGGATTTAAATGAACGTATACAACTTTAATTACAAAGAACAAGAAGACTTAACATATTGACAAAATAATATTATATATAAACAGCTGAATGTAACATTTTATGTAACAAACCAGAAATGGAAGTTGAGGGAAGTCAATGGGGGGGGGCACTGGAAAATGAATGTTATTGATATTGGATTTTGTTATGAGAAAAATAAAATTTATACACACACACACACACAATTATTTTGCAGATTGTGAAAAATTCATTTATAATACTCATTAAAATATTCATTATTTGATTTCAGATTCATTAATCATTATAGTCTGTGATTTATAATAGTCAAATATAATAGTCTAAGTGTTTCAGTAAATAAATACATTTTACTCATCTGCTTTATGCTCATTTTTTAGTTACACTGAGTGACGTGTGGGGTAAAATACTCATTTCTGGAGTTCGAAACTAAAAAAACAGAAAGCTTAGATGTTATGTAAAATATTGACATAACAAGCTTTTGTTATTATTAAATTAACTTGATATTTTTTTTTAAATAAAGCCTCTGCGACAGACCATTGATAAGTTACAGCCGTTTCAATGCCTCGAAGTGAAAATGACATGGCGGCCATATTGATGACATCATATTTCATACCCCCACCACTGATATTTACTAAGACTGCCATATTTTGTTTGTATAGGTAGTAGGCTTTCCAAAAAACAACACCACCACAGCGCTTTTGGCATTTCAAGGGTAAATAAATCTGGTCTAGCTCTTGGTCTATGATGGTCTGTAGAATGATAACATGATTTGACTCATTGAATGTGCCTCATGTAGGGTACTTTTCTGCCTAATTCAGAAACTGCAGCTGCAAAGGGGTTCGTGGGACACCTAGCTTTATAGGCATTAAAGCAGTGTTGAGATCAGCAGCTGTTGCTTGTTAGCTTGTGAGCGAAATTAAAAGTTTTTTTGTTGACATTGAAAGCAGTAAACAACCTGGGACTAGGATATCTAGCAGACCACCTTCCATGGTACAAATCAAGCTCAATTTTAAGATCTTTTGAAGAGACCCCACTGGTCAGTTCACAACCAACAAATTGATACTTGCTGACAATGTGGAAGTGGTCCTTTTCGGTGATAGCACCCACCTTCTGGAATCCCCTCCCTGGGTAATTCATGCGGTAGAGACAGTACTGACCTTTAATCAACTTTTTAAAACTTCGTTGACCCACACCTTCCTCAACTCTGAGTCTTAATATTTTTTCTTTTGTACACTGCTTGGATTTATTTGTGATATATTTTGTTTTATTTATTCCATAAAATTTATATACCACTTGATTGTAGAAAAAAGCTCAAAGTGGATTACAAAAATTATCACTAAAATATTTACAACCATAATTTAAAACATAGATAACGTTAAAACCACAACAGAGTAGACTAAAACAAATTAAAACTCATACAAACTTTCTAAACATCTGGATAGGCTTGTCTAAATAAGAATGTATTCAGCTGTTTTTATCAGGAAATTTTATTGAATAAATGTTGTATTTCTATATAATTGTATTGAATACTCCAAGTGAACCCACTGAAATGGTCCGTTAATTTCAGTGGATCTGCTCTGGGTGGAACTTACAGTGGTGCCCCGCAAGTCGAACGCCTCGCAAGACGGAAAACCCGCTAGACGAAAGGGTTTTCCGCTTTGGAGGCGCTTCGCAAAACGAATTTCCCTATGGGCTTCCTTCGCAAGACGAAAGCCCATAGGGAAATCTCCGGGACAGCGGGGAAGCGCAGCGCGTCTTCCCCACTGTCCTCGGACCTCCTCCGAAGGCTGGCGGCGGGCGGAGAGACCTCCTCCCGCCGCCAGCCTTCGTTTCTCCGCTATCCCAGACGGCTTTTGAAGGCAGGCGGGGGGGGGGGAGCAAAGACTTTTGCCCCCCGCCGGCCTTCAGAAGAGGTCCAGGACCTCTTCTGAAGGCCGGCGGGGGGCAAAAGTCTTTGCTCCCCCCTGCCTGCCTTCCCGGGAGAGCGGAGAAACGCAGCGTGTTTCTCCGCTGTCCCGGACGGCTTTTGAAGGCAGGCGGGGAGGAGCATAGACTTTCGCCCCCAGCCCGCCTTCAGAAGAGGTCCTGGACCTCTTCTGAAGGCCGGCGGGGGGCAAAAGTCTTTGCTCCCCCCTGCCTGCCTTCCCGGGAGAGCGGAGAAACGCAGCGTGTTTCTCCGCTGTCCCGGACGGCTTTTGAAGGCAGGCGGGGGGGGAGCATAGACTTTCGCCCCCCGCCCGCCTTCAGAAGAGGTCCTGGACCTCTTCTGAAGGCCGGCGGGGGGCGAAAGTCTTTGCTCCCCCCTGCCTGCCTTCCCGGGAGAGCGGAGAAACGCAGCGTGTTTCTCCGCTGTCCCGGACGGCTTTTGTTTTTTTTTAAAAATCATATTTATTGAAATTTTCAGAAAACAAAGTAAAGATAAGACAAAAACAGAATGCATTTAAAACCTTATTTTCATTATCCACTTTCTGGGACTCCCCCCCTCCCCCATCCCTGCCATATTCCCCTTTCATATCGTTAGCTCAACAAGCTCTCCCTCCTAATTTAAACTTAGTTTGTTTAGCCCAATATTCAAATTTAAGCTTATACAGTCCTCATCATTACCCTTGATAAGAAGAAAAATTCTCTCCCCAAGGTCCCCCCCACTTTCCTTCCACGAATTCCCTTTTTTTTTAAAATAAAAACACCCAACAAAATATATAAAGAAAAACAATATAAAGATATAAAAAGATAAAAAGTATATAGAAAAAAGAACTCAAAAAATAGTTGCAAGCCTTTGGATTCTAGTTCTCTCCCCCCCTTCCCCGGTTTGAGTTCCCCCTGTCCACCAATCTATGTTGTCTGCCTGGAATTCTTAAATCCATAATCAGATTTTCCCCCCAGTCCCTTGCCAGTTTTTTTTTTTAAAGTTATTTTTATAGTATTTAACTTCAAATCTCCAATCTTTGGTCTTTAAGGCTCCCCCCATTGTTCTTTCCATGTTGTAGTCCAGTTTCATCTTGTTCCGCTGCTAAATCGTTCTAATTCAGAAATTTAGTAACTCTACAGGGGATTTTGTTATTCAGGAACAAAAACTTGCGTTCAGTCCCTTCCTTTCTTCAATAGAGAATTCTATTGTCTCCTTTAATGTAAACACCCCTGTAGACATAATACTGTTTCAGTTTTGCAGCTTTCCCAGAAGATAACCAGTCCTGTAAAATTCCGAAGGTATTTTTCCACTTACGACCATCTTTGTAATGTCCCGAAACTCCTCTAGGGGGATTGTTATAACTTTGTTTCCTCTAGTCCAAAAGTCTAGTTGTTGTTCCATATTTTCGCCATTTTGTATCCGAATCTTAGCAAATTGTAACAAATTTGACCAGCAAAGTCCTCAAAACAGAGTCCTCTTTAAATTTTTCCAGCTTTGACAGCTACTTTGACAGCTGTCAAAGTCTCCGTCTCTTTTCACCAGGCTCTCTCTCCAATCGCCCCGGTTCCCAGGGGGGGGGGTTACGTTCTCCTTCTCCCTCCACTCTTCTCCTCCAGCACAGTTTCCCATCGTGAAATTCTTGGTTTTTATCAAAAATACAGTTCTTTCGTGACCTTGGTTGCCCGGTCCTTGTTTTAGAATGTTTACAGTAGGGAGGGGGACTGACTTCCTTTTTGGATCCCCCCCCCCGCTCGTACCAAATCCGAAAAAAAATCCTTTTTTTCTCCTTTTAAACCCGGTTTTCCAAATTACTCACGGGTTGTTGTTAAAAGTCCGAATTCTCAATGGAAGAAGTCAGCGCTCTCCGCCGGATGGCATGCGGCTTCGCTCGGCAGGGCTAGCAGAGGACTCAAAGCACCGCGCCTCTCCCCGGCACCCGATCCGTAGCCTTTAAAAAGGCTCCTTCACGAGTCGGGAGGGCGCTAGCAGTGCCAGCCGAGTCTCCATGTCCACGGCCTCCGTGGCCGTGGGTTTTAGGGGTCCCCGCGTCGCCGGCGCGGTAAGACCCAGCCCCTGCCGAGCAGGCTCCCTCCGGAGCTCGGAGGGAGTCCGCCATTCAGCGATGGCGCCAACCCGGAAGTCCTGTCCCGGACGGCTTTTGAAAGCAGGCGGGGGGGAGCAAAGACTTTCGCACCCCGCCCGCCTTCAGAAGAGGTCCTGGACCTCTTCTGAAGGCCGGCGGGGGGCAAAAGTCTTTGTCCCCCCTGCCTGCCTTCCCGGGGGCTTTTAAATCGCCCCGGGACAGCGGAGAAGTCCCCCGCTGTCCCGGGGCTTTTTAAAATGCTGGCGGGCAGCAGCGGAGGCTTCGCTCCCGCCCGCCAGCATTTTAAGATCGCCCCGGACAGCGGAGAAGTCCCCCGCTGTCCCGGGGTTTTTTAAAATGCTGGGGGTGGGAAGAAAAGCCCTTGGTCCCCCCCCCCCCCAGCCTTCAGAAGAGGTCGGGGGACAGACTGTCCCCGGACTTGGTCTGAAGTCGGTTTCCATAGGAACGCATTAATTGATTTTCAATGCATTCCTATGGGAAACCGTGCTTCGCAAGACGGAAAAATCGCAAGACGACAAAACTTGCAGAACGAATTAATTTCGTCTTGCGAGGCACCACTGTAGTTGGAAAAAACTCTTAGTTTCTATGTAAACCACTTGGATAGTGTTACTTTCTTATTTGCTTGTAATATTTTATACTACTTAATATTATAACATACATAGGTCTTGGCTGCCATCTGGAAAGTTTGAGTATTCATAGTGCTTACTAGTAATCAGGGCTTTTTTTCCAGAAAAAGAGGCGCCAGAACTTGTTGACCTTTCTTTAGGGAAGGACCTTCGCCCACTTGCCCCACTGCCATGGCAAAAAAACCCCAAACTGTCATCTTACGGCGCTGGCCTTCTCTGTTGCGCAGCCCCAAGCTCAGTGCCGGGGAATGGCACCACAACACTACAGGGGTGCTGGAATGCACCCAAGAGGTGCCGGTGCTCAATTCTGGTGAGTTCCGTCCGAAAGAGGTTTTTCCTGCTGAAAAAAAAGCCCTCCTAGTATTGTTACTCTGAATTGTTTTACTAATGAAATTGCAATTTGCATGGAATCAAGTTACACATTATGTAGTGGCATTAGTTGCATCTCCTGAAGACCTCTGATTCAAAACTTTATTTCTAGGGCATGGTTCCTTTTGTCTTCGTGGGAACCAAGGACAGCATAATGAATGCCACAGTTCTTTTGGATTATCACCTCAACTATTTAAAGGTGAGGAAAGGGCATCATACTATGTTGCCTTTTGGGAAAGTGGAAAAGCTGGCTTTAAAGCAAAGCTTTAAAGTGGTTTTTCAGAGTTTATAAGTGAATTCAAATTCCGTGGTTAAATTGTTCTGTTTTTTTTCTTTAACTCTTAACTGAATGCTGAATGATTATCATATTTTTCTCAAACTGGTTTTAGAAGAAGTCAAACCTCTTCAAGATGCCTAGCTTACTCTTGGGCCCAGGGTTAAGATCTACCTGTGAGAGAGGTCTTTCCTTTTTTGTTTGTTTGTTTATTCATTTTCGAATTTACACATTACATCTATACAACTCTTACCTTATTCTTACATAGACTTCCCAACTTATCTTCCATTGGTATCCTTGGTTTGCTACAACTCCTTACAATTTTTCTTTTCTCCTCTTGTCGTTTCCCTCTTATTTTCCTTTGTCTTGTCTACCGTTGCTCACACACTTATCCTACTTCCCAATTAAACTCGATGCCGCTCCCACTCGCCTCTTGTTTTCTTTTCCTCATAATTTCTTATTTTGGCCGTCAAGTGTGCTAACTTGAGAAATTTTATTAACTTCTGCAACCATTGTTCCTTTGTCAGAACAATCATTTCTTTCCAATTTTTTGCATAAGTTATCCTTGTGGCTGAGGTTGCATATAGAAATAGGTTCCATAATTCCTTAGGCATATCTTCCCCAATTATTGCCAGCAAGAAGGCTTCTGGTCTTTTAGGGAAGGTGAATTTAAACATCTTTTTGAGTTCCTATCCTTTCCCAATTTTTGTTGCATACTTACATTGCCACCACATATGATATAGAGAACCCTCTTTTTCTAAATGTTTCCAACATACATTGGATCCTCTCTTATTGGCATCAGATATCATCAATACACCATCTTAAAGATGTTCTCTGCATAGCAGTCTGAAAATTTTATCGTTCTGTTCCATATTTTTTCCCATGCTGAAAGTTCAATGTTACACATGGTGCCCAGTGTATCCTTGCCTCTTTCACAAATTCATCTTCTGTTTCCCATTCAAGTAGAGTTCTATACAGTCGTACCTCGGAAGTCGAACAGAATCCATTCTGGAAGTCCATTCGACTTCCAAAACGTTCAGAAACCAAAGTGTGGCTTCTGATTGGCTGCAAAAGCCCCATCGGATGTTCGGCTTCCAAAAGAACATTAGAAAATCAGAACACTCACTTTTGGTTTTCGATCGTTTGGGAGCCAGAATGTTTGACTCCCAAGGTATTCGGCAGTCAAAGTACAACTGTATACTTTCATTTTTATTTATTTTTTGTTATTTCCCCAATATTAATTTTATCAAATTCCGATCCACTTTCTACAAATCCTTTTTCTTTATCTCTTTTACAGATCTCGTTTCTTTGGAAGTATTGGAACCAGTCTGTGACTAGTCCCATCGCTTCTCTTTTTTAAAGTCTTTATATGTTCCCCAGTTTACCTCTATGTTCAACTTTTTTTTTTACTGCAACCGCCTCCGTTGGAGATATCCAATGTGAGATCTTCCTTTCTAACATTTCTCTGTTTTGCCCAAGCATTATACACACTCCTCCTGATCACACAGTTAAAAAACCCTTATTTTCTTTTGTCTTCTCATAATACAAATAATTGTGCCATCCAAACCTTAGGTTAAATTGCTCCAGATCCAGAGTTCCTGTGTCCTTTAATTCCACACGCTCCTTCATCCACACTAACCATGCAGCCTCATAGTACAATCACAAACCAGGAAGTGAGAAACCCCCTCTATTCCGCTCATCTATTAGTATTTTGTATTTTGTTGTTGTTTAGTTGTGTCCGACTCTTCGTGACCCCATGGACCAGAGCGTGCCAGGCACTCCTGTCTTCCACTGCCTCCCACAGTTTGGTCAAACTCATGTTGGTAACTTTGAGAACAACCAACATGGGAGTCCAACCATCTCATCCTCTGTCGTCCCCTTCTCCTTGTGCCCTCAATCTTTCCCAGCATCAGGCTCTTTTCCAGGGAGTCTTCTCTTATGAGGTGGCCAAAGTATTGGATCCTCAGCTTTCAGGATCTGTCCTTCCAGTGAGCACTCAGGGCTGATTTCCTTAAGACTTGATAGGTTTGATCTTCTTGCAGTCCATGGGACTCTCAAGAGTCTCCTCCAGAACCAGAATTCAAAAGCATCAATTCTTCAGCAATCAGCCTTCTTTATGGTCCAGCTCTCACTTCCATACATCACTACTGGGAAAACCATAGCTTTAACTATACGGACCTTTGTCGGCAAGGTAATGTCTCTGCTTTTTAAGATGTTGTCTAGGTTTGTATTTAATCCTTGGCTTTGTGCCTTACCATATAAAGTTTGTTAAGTCCTTTTTCCATTGTTTAAAACAATGAGTGTTACTGATCACCGGCAATGATTGAAATAAAAAAATCATTTTTGGTAATATGTTCATCTTAATTGCCAATATTCTTCCCATCTTAGATAAATTCATGTGGTTCCATTTTTTCATATTCTTCCTTATTTCTGTCCATATTCTTTTAGAGTTATCTTGAATAAGGCTTAAATTGTTAGATGCAAGCCAGACTCGTAGATATTTTGCTTTCTTCTCTTCGATTCCTGATGTGTGTCCCCCCCCCCAATTCTCTTTTGCCTTCTTTTCCATGGTTTTGATGATCACCATTGTTTTTTCTTTATTAATATAGAATCCAGCAAGGTTTCCAAACAGTGTTATAATTTCAATTGTCTTCGGGATGCTTTTCAGAGGGTTTTCTAATGTCAAAACTACATCGTCCGCAAACGCTTTTAGTTTATAGTTCCTTTGGCCCACTCAAATCCCTATAATTTCATTATTTTCTCTAATTCTTCTAGCAAGAACTTCTAGGACTAAAATGAATAGCAGCGGTGATAACGGGCATCCCTGCCTTGTACCTTTTTGTATACTACATTCTCCTGTTACACCGCCATTGATGTTTATGTTTGCCCCTTGTTTTTGATAGCTTTAATTCCATTTACAAAATTTTCCCTAAATTCCATAATTTCTAGTATCATTTTTCTAAACATCCAGGAGATGTTATGAAATGCCTTTTCCACACCTTGGAAGAGCAGTGTGGCTTCTTTATCATTTCTTTCCCCCATAAATTTAATTATTTTTATTGCATTTCTTACATTATTCCTTATTTGTCTGGCAGGTAAAAAGCCTGTTTGGTCTTCATGGATGAATGTCTTCAATATTTCTCTTAGCCTTTTAGCCAAGATTGCTGCATAGAGTTTATAATAATTATTTAATAGGGAGATTGGCCTAAAGTTTTTCTGGTGGTGTATGCCTTCTCCCCCTTGTAGAATTCCATTCATCACATCCTTCAATGGGGATATAATAGCTTCTTGAAATGTTTTGTAATACATAGGTGTAAGACCATCGGGACCAGGTAATTTGCCTATTTTCACTTGTTTAATTGTGATGTCTATGTCTGCCATTGGAATTGGTTCATTAGATACTCTATTTGCTTGGGAGATTACATTTATTGAGATACCTATATATTGCCTCTTTGTTTTCTTCTACCTTTCTATACAGTTTGGTGTAATATTTTTGGAATTCATTTCTTATGTCCTTTGGATTAAATATTATTCTATCTTCTATTGTAATCTTATTTATAGTGTTTGGTTTCCTCCCCCTTTTGGGTTGCCATGCTAGGAGTTTCCCAGGTCTGTTTGCCGATTCAAATTGCTTATGTTTCAGCGCTTCAATATTTTGCTCAACTTCATTTCGCATTATCATGGCAAATTGTGCCTGGATGACTTTCAGTTGCCAAGTAATAGTGATATTTCCTGGTTTGTCCATCAATTTCTTTTATTGAGTTAACATTTCTTTCATTTATTTTTGTTTCTCTTCCTCTCTTTTCTTCCTATAATATACATTCTGTTGGATAAAGAACCCCCTTACTACCGCTTTACTAGTGTCCTATACTGTTCCTTTGTTAATTTCATTATTTAAATTGAGCTCAAAATACTCTTTTAGTATTTCAGATTCTTTCCGAATTACTTCTTCCTTCCTTAGAAGGTTCTCATTTAATTTCCACCTATACAGTGTCTCCCCTTCACCTTTTAATGTCATTTTAATTGGATTATGGTCAGATAGGGTTCTTGGAAGATGTTCTGTATTTTTTAATTCTAATTATAAGTTCTTTAGACAGCCAAATAATATCTTTTCCTGTATGGACCTTTTTTGGATGAGAATAATCTGTGACATCGCAGGGACACGGGTGGCGCTGTGGGTAAAACCACAGTGCCTAGGGCTTGCCAATCGTATGGTCGGCGGTTCGAATCCCCGCGGTGGGGTGAGCTCCCATCTTTCGGTCCCAGCTCCTGCCCACCTAGCAGTTCGAAAGCACCCTTAAGTGCAAGTAGATAAATAGGGGGAAGGTAAACGGCGTTTCCGTGTGCTGCGCTGGTGCTGGCTCGCCAGAGCAGCTTCGTCACGCTGGCCACGTGACCCGGAAGTGTCTCCGGACAGCGCTGGCCCCCGGCTTCTTAAGTGAGATGGGCGCACAACCCTAGAGTCGGACATGACTGGCCCGTACGGGCAGGGGTACCTTTACCTTTTTAATCTGTAACATCATGCTTTGTAGGGTTCTTATATCTCAACCCATCTATTAAGTCCATTAATTGGATCATTTCAAAGAAGATCTTTAGCAATTTCCCCTCTTTAGTTAGGCCTTGCTTGCCCGTTTTATCTTGTTCTGGTGAAATCATCCCATTGATGTCTCCCATTATGATTAGTTTGCCATTGTATATCTTAAACAGTTTCTCTTCTATTTTTTTAAATAGAAGTCCAGTTTGCTTTCATTTGGTGCATAAATTCCCACTAAGAGGATTTTATCCCCATCCACTGTTATCTCTAACACCAATATTGTTCCTTCGCCATCCTTCGTTATAAATTTGGGTTCCAATTTGGGATTTACGTATATCACCACCCCTTGCTTTTTAACATTTTCCAAAGCAATAAACTAATTTTCTAATGCTTTATTTATTAGTAGTCTTCTATCTTCCTTTTTGGAAGGGACGCGGGTGGCACTGTGGGTTAAACCACAGAGCCTAGCACTTGCCGATCAGAAGGTCGGCGGTTCAGATCCTCGCGACGGGGTGAGCTCCCGTTGCTCGGTCCCTGCTCCTGCCAACCTAGCAGTTTGAAAGCACATCAAAGTGCAAGTAGATAAATAGGTACCGCTCCGGCGGGAAGGTAAACAGCGTTTCCATGCGCTGCTCTGGTTTGCCAGAAGCAGCTTAGACATACTAGCCACATGACCAGGAAGCTGTACGCTGGCTCCCTCGGCCAATAAAGCGAGATGAGCGCCGCAACCCCAGAGTTGGCCATGACTGGACCTAATGGTCAGGGGTCCCTTTATCTTTATCTTCCTTTTTAGACTCAGTGTTTCTCCCACACACGACATGACTCGACAGTAAATTACTTCAGATTCATTAGTCCATAAACAAGCCTGGTTGGAGCTTAGCTATTTCAGCCCTCACTGGATGATTGAGTTGCCGGGACTAAACTCCTTCTCTTTCCTTTCCCTCAACACGAAAACCCCCACTTCCGCTTTTTCCCAGTCCCGCGCTTCTCAGCCATTCTCGTGAGCCTACGAGTTTGGGATGATTCTACCCTTCCTAATTCTCCTTCTGTGTCATCCTCAGAGCTTGCCAGTGGATTGTTTGTGCTCTGCGTCTCCCTGTCTTTCTGTGTCTAAAGGTCAAATTCCTGTTGCTAACTGCTTCTCCCCACTCTCTTAGTAATTCCCCTCCTTCTTCTGTCTTGTCTGCCTCTTCTCCACTTCTCTGACATTTCTTTTTGATATGTGTTTGTTGTAAACATATTACATCTAACTTCTGCTTTAATAAGTATTTTGCAATTTTATTTATTTTTTACTTCACATTTAAACCATTTACATTTCATTAGAAGTTTTAATTCATTTCTTATTTCTATTTTCTGCCTATTCCCATTCTTGTTCATCTTCTGCCTCTCCCAAGGCCTTCCTGTATCTTCTCAAGAATTCTTCTGCCTTAACAAATTCTGTAATTCTATACTGTTTTACTTTATAAGTGAAAATCAGTCCTTCTGGAAATTACCACCTATATGGGATTGCATTCATTTTTAATGCTTCTGTCAAATGTTTATAATTCTACCTCTTATTTAACAGTCTGGTGGGAATCTCTTTCAGGATTACTATCCTCTGTCCTTTGTCCAAAAAGCACTTCAAAATAGCGAGTGTTTTTTTCCCTGGATGGGATTTAAAGATGAGGACTCCCCCCTTTTTAATGGGGGGTTTGCAACTTGCACTTGCACTCTTTCGTTGTCTGCTCACACTCACACAGGCACATAGTTCTATTCCCCCCACAATATTTCAGTTTTCCAATCTTTCCTCCACCTTGTCTAGTTTTACAGGTCATTTCACCCTCACCCCAATTTTAAAATTTGCAGTTTGTAGGCTTTCTCCCCGCCCCTTCCGTCCACCGGATTTGCAAGTAGATTTTAAGTTACCCCTGTTACTCATGAGCAGCTGCTCTCCATGTAGCTTGTTAACAGTTCAGATAAGTCTCCTTCTAAATTTTCCTCTAGTTCCACCACTCTTTTATCCCCCGTTTCCCCCCTTTCCCTTTGAGCAGGGTTGTTTTTGAAAGGGATTCTGCTGCTGCTTAGTCTGCTTTGAGGCTTTCTGCCCCAGAGGGAATGTGGTTCCCCTGCATCACCTCTCAACCTTCTCACGATTCCTTCCAGAGCTCTCCTGCCCTGTTGGGGTTCGCTGGGTTGTGTAGAGCCCCAATTACACTCCAGGGTTTCGGGGGACTCATGGAGCCCATGCTTCCCCCCTCCCACACCTGTGACAGCTCAATTTCACCTGGAGCGAACTCACCGAGCTGCAGGTTCCTTCACGTAGCAGACCGGAAGTGCTGGACTGTGCATTATTCTTTTTCTTTCTCTTTTTGTTCAGATTTTGTATTTTATTGTAATGTATTATGAAAAGTCATAATAAAATCATATATAAAAAGATACCTACCTTACTAAGTCATTTAATGAGATTGGTCAAAATGGCAACAACTTCCTGTAACTCATTTCTCTGTGTATAGGAAGTGGATCAACTACGTTTGGAGAGATTGCAAATAGATGAACAGCTTCGACAGATTGGGGCCACTTCTAGACCACCACAAAACCGCACAGACAAAGAAAAGGGATACATGACTGATGATGGCCCAGGTCTTGGAAAAGGTAGCCAACCCTACAGAAACAGAGGACATGGGAGGCGTGGACCAGGTTATGCTTCTGGTAGGTCACTTGGAATGCTCAAACTTCTCTCAACTCTGATTTGCTAATTTCTGGAATTCTTGTAAAGCAAACAGTAAATGAGGTTAAGCATGTCTAAAAATGTGAATGAGCTGCAGAGATTTAAACAAATGTGTATTTTGTAAATAATAACTGTGATACCTACTATGTTAGTTGCCAGGTTAATTTAGTTATCCACCAAGTCAGTGAAATACGATACAGACTAAACTTCTGTAAAGTTATAATCGTGGTAGCGTTACTAACATACAGTATTCCTTTTGAGTTGAAAGTAATGTTTCAAGTTCAAATACACTAGTTTCTCATCCAGTAAAAAGAGTGGGATTACTTGAAAAGAGATTACCTCTTCCATTATCCATACTTGGTTGGCAGAATTCTCATTTGTTGCTGTGTAACCAACTACAAACACACCAAAACTAGCTTTTCTCTTAACCTAAAATTGTGATATTGTCAGGTGAAATGTATTGGTCAATGCCTACAAATTGTTATGAACATAGTTCTGTCTACACATGCTTACCAGATGAAAGCCACTTGAAGTAGTCTTAACAAGCCATTTTCCTGCAGGGAGGAGGGGATCCTTGGATGGGTGGATGGGTTGTTCCTCCTGGTCACTCCACTGGGCAGGAATATGCAAATTAGAGCTGTTCTTACCTCACAGTGGGAGGGCTACTTCTCCAGTTTCCTTCCTGCCTTGCAGGTTCAGGTGACAGAGCTCCTTTCTGTCATCTTATTCTGAGAAGATCTTTACTTAGAAAAAAATCTTGAAGAAAAACTGAGTAGAGAACACAGAGGGAGATAGAGAGAAATGCCCAGTTAGCCAGAACATGATCGTGGTTGCTGGTGGAGGTGGCAGGGACCGCCGACCAGGATACTCTTAAGTCCTTGGAACCAGCAGTCAACAGAGAAAATATGACTATGGAGGGCAGTGGGGAACTTTGTGTTCTCCTGCTTGATCATTGATGGAGTCACACTTCATCTGGAGTTCTACCAATGGATTTGACATGTGGTGGTACAAGGCTCAGGGATCTTTAGGTTTCTCTTCTTTGGGGTTTCATGAGGCTTCAGCCTTAGTCATTGACAGCGCATAGTTGCCTTTCTTTTATGCATTCTATGCATTCTTTTGCATTTGCTTAAGAAACTCCTGGTGGAAGCACCATTAGTAGAACATAGTTTCTTTTTTAATAATTATTTTATAATTATTAAAACCGTGATTAAAAGAAAAATAGAAAATAAGACATTTTCATACCATATTAAATTCATATTTTGGGATTCCTCCGATCCCTTGACTTCCCTCCATTCCCTCCCCCAGTTCTTTTGTGTTATTTTATGTTATACATGTCCAGAGTTTTCTTACCTTTTAAATATTTCCAGTTTCAAACATTGTCCTTAATATTACAAGTGTTTTTTAAAACTCTGCTGTTGTGTTAACTTCTTTATAATGCTTTTGTAAATATGCAACAAAAATTTTTCCATTTTTTAAAAAAATATTTGCCGTCCTCTTGATTTCTTAGTCTTCCAGTTAATTTGGCCGTTTCAGCATATTCCATTAATTTACGTTGCCAATCTTCTTTAGTTGGGACTCGTTCTTCTTTTCATTGTTGGGCTATCAATGTCCGTGCGGCTGTTGTTGCATACCTAAATAAACTTTTATATTCTTTCAGTATATCTGTTCCAATTATACCTATTAAAAACGCTTCCGGTTTTTTACCAAAGGTTATTTTAAACATTTTTTTCAATTCATTATAAATCATTTCCCAAAAGCTTTTTATGACTTTACATTGCTACCACATATGGTAAAATGTATCTTCTACCTTTTTACACTTCCAACACTTATTATCTTTTGTTTTGTACATTTTTGACAGTTTAGCCTGTGTTAAATACCATCTATACATCATTTTCAAATAGTTCTCCTTAAGTCCCGTACATGCCGTGAATTTTATATCATTTCTCCATAATCTTTCCCAGTCTGTCATCTGTATATTATGGCCGTTTTATCATTACACATTTGACCTCTTCATCCTTTGTCTCCCATTCCAACAATATATTATACATTTTTGATAATAATTTATAATCACTTTCTATTATTTCTCTCTGAAATTTTGAGATTCCATATGCAAATCCTTTCTTTTTATCATTTTAAAATTTTTCACTCACAAAAAGATCGCTGTGGATGAAAACAGCAACACAGAAAAAGCTCCGTCTTCCCTCCCAGAGATAAAACAACAATGGAGGGAGGGGCGAGGGGGTGGGGCAGGAGTCAGTTTTACCGACGCTAAGGAAAGGGAGCCAGAGATCGACTGCGATCTACCAAAACCTCACAGGGATCTACCAGTAGATCGTGATTGACCTGTTGGACATCCCTGTTCTAGTAGATCTTTATATTTTTCCCGAACTTTAAAGATCACCTTTCTTATTATATGATTCTGGAAGCTTCTATGTACCTTGGCCTTCCGATACCACAGATATGCATGCCATACAAATCTATTGTCATGTCCTTCTTAATCTAGTAAATCTACATTATTCAATGTTATCCAATCCCGTATCCAGCACAGACAAGAGGCTTCATAGTATAGTTTTATATCTGATAGCGAGAAGCTTCCTCTTTCTTTAAGATCTGTTAATAACTTATATTTTATTCTTGGCTTCTTGCTTCTCCAGATAAATCTTGAAATGTCTCTCTGCCAATCCTTAAAGCAATTCACATTACTTATCACCGCGATTGATTGAAATAAAAATAACATTTTTGGCAATACATTCATCTTAATCGCCGCTATCCTTCCCAATAAAGATAGATTCATTCTCCCCCAAATTTCAAATTTTCTTTTTATTTCTTTCCATATTTTTTCATAATTGTCTTTAAATATGTCGATATTTTTTGCTGTTAACCATATTCCCAAATATTTCACTATATATATATATATTTCTGTCACCTGCTGTACCTCTTTTTTATCTTGTTCTGGCATATTTTTTACTAGGAGCTTTGTTTTATTTTTATGTAATTTTAAACCTGTTGTCCATATTTTTATATTTTTTCTAATACTTTTATTAATGAACTAATCGGGTCTTACATCATGATCACTAAATCATCTGCAAATGCCTTTAATTTGTATGACTTATTTCCTACCGTTATTCCTTTAATGTCATTATCTGCTCTTATATCTCTCACCAGCACCTCTAGGACTAAAATAAACAATAAAGGGGACAAAGGACATCCCTGTCTTGTTCATTTTGTAATTTTACATTATTCTGCTATTACATTATTATTAGTCTCACTTGTTGCTCTGAATATATGGCTTCTATTCCTCTTTTGTATGTTTCTCCAAAATTCATTTCTTCGAAGACCTTTAACATAAAGGTCCAGGAAATGTTATCAAATGCTTTTTCCACATCTACAAACATCATGTCATGAATGAACCAGCCCAGCCAGCTTTCAGTGGAAGATGTAGGCAGGAAGAGATAGGGATTAGGAATACAGGTTGCCAAGGGAACTATATCAAACGAGCCAGATCTCCACCAGGTCCCTCAAGGGGAGGGGAAAGGTGAGGAAGAGAAGATTGACTCTTCTCAGGAAGAAGTTGGAGGGGATCCAATGAGCCCACAGAGACATCGTTGGGGGAAGGGTGTGTGATAGGAGGCGGAAGCAGAAACGTAAGGGTCAGAAGGTCCATTTAAGTTGGTGGAAGGGGAGGGACTCGGCAGAAGAGTCATCATAATTCATGAGGGCAGCAGCTGGGTTAATGCCGTCCAGCGTTATCTGTGTACTTGGTCAATAATCATCCTCTCTACTTAACTACGCTCCCTGTGTTGTCGAGCTGGAGGCTATCTTCCTGGCACATCATTGCTGCCTGTTTTTCATTTCTTACTTCCAAATATTCAATAATATCTATTACATTCCTTATATTTTCTTTCATATGTCTTCCTGATAGAAATCCTGTTTGATCTTGATGTATTGTTTCTAACAATATATTTTTCATTCTATTAGCTAATAAATTTGAATACAATTGGTAATCACTGTTTAATAATGAGATTGGTCTATATTTTTAAAGTTCCATTTTATCTGTCTTTTGTTTTGGAATTAGAATCCAAGTCTTTGGTATTTCCCCTACTTTTAATGTTTCATTAATTACATTTTGTAATGGTTGAATTAAATATTTTTTTAATAATATTTTGCTGTTAGTCCATCTGGCCTGGTGTTTTTCCTATCTTTGCTTGTTTTATAGCACTTGAAACTTCTGTTATATCAATTGGTGCATTTAATTTTTTTGGCAATTTATTTTGTCTTATATATCTTTCAATTTCTATTTTATCTTCTGGTTCAGCTCAGTATAGGTCTGAGAAGTATCTGGTAAATTGCCTTCTAATATCTCTCGGATCATCAATTATTTTATCTTTCACTTTTATTTTATTTATTAAATTATTCGCTTTCCTTTTATTCAATTGCCAGGCTAAGAGCTTTCCTGGCTTATTAGCCTGTTCAAAATTTCTTTGTCTCATTCTCATTCTCCATTCTACTTCCTGATTTATTATCAATGAATATTAAGTTTGTAACATTTTAATTGCTTGTTTTGTTGTTTCTTTCTTAGGTTTACTTACTAACTCTTTTTCCTTTTTAATTAATTCATTAAAAAAATTCTTTTTCCTCTGTTTCCTAATCTAATAATAATAATAATAATAATAATAATAATAATAATAATAATAATAATTTATTATTTATACCCCGCCCATCTGGCTGAGTTTCCCCAGCCACTCTGGGCGGCTCCCAATCAGTGTTAAAAACAGTACAGCGTTACATATTAAAAACTTCCCTGAACAGGGCTGCCTTAAGATGTCTTCTGAATATCAGGTAATTATTTATCTCTTTGACATCTAATGGGAGGGCGTTCCACAGGGCGGGCGCCACTACTGAGAAGGCCCTCTGTCTGGTTCCCTGTAGCCTCACTTCTCGCAATGAGGGAACCGCCAGAAGGCCCTCGGCGCTGGATCTCAGTGTCCGGGCTGAATGATGGGGGTGGAGACGCTCCTTCAGGTATACAGGACCGAGGCCGTTTAGGGCTTTAAAGGTCAGCACCAACACTTTGAATCGTGCTCGGAAACGTACTGGGAGCCAATGCAGGTCTCTCAGAACCGGTGTTATATGGTCCCGGCGGCCACTCCCAGTCACCAGTCTAGCTGCCGCATTCTGGATTAATTGCAGTTTCTGGGCCACCTTCAAAGGTAGCCCCACGTAGAGCGCATTGCAGTAGTCCAAGCGTGATCTTCCTTTGATATGCATTTTGGTTTATAAAGAAACCTCTAATTACTGCTTTACTAGCATCCCACACTATTCTCATATTTGTGCCTTTATTGCAATTTAATTCAAAATAATCTTTTAATGTTGTTTTTTGTCTTTTCCACTATTTCTTGGTTATCTAGCAAGTCTTCATTTAGTCTCCATATAAATGGTGTATTCCTTTCTCTTTTTATTTCTAAAATTATTGAATTATGATCCAAGAAAGTTCTTGCTTGTCTTTCGACCTTTTTGCCATTAAAGTTATTTCTTTTGAGACCCATGCCAAGACCCATGCCAAGTTTAAATTTTCTACCATATTAAAAAAAGTTAATGGCAATTTCCCCTCTTTTGTCTGAGTTTTCCTTATTGTTCTATCCATATCCAGAGAGACCAGTCCACAAATCTCCCATTACTATCATTTTTGATACGCATATTCCAATAGGTTAGTGTAATGGTTCTAGGGGTTGCTCGTGCATAAGCCTGTCCCAAGACCTGGCTGGGTTGCCTCAGTGAACCTTTCCTGTCCGGACAGCCACTCACCCGTGGCTGTCTCAATCGCTGGCAGAATCCGTCAGTGGGCGTTTCTTAAACTTCTTCCAGCAAAGAAGCTCTTTGACGCCCAGTCTCCTCCTACTCTCCCTGCGCGGAAGCCTTCTGCGCAAGGAGGGCGTAGGCAGTGGAGGACCCTTCCTCTCCCCGCTGGTCCCCGGCAAGGAGTCATGGGACCGCCTCGCCGATTCCCCCATCTGCCCCCCTTCTCCACTGGAGCTACACTGATTCCCTTCCCCAGAAGATGGGCTGCCTCTCCCACTCCCGGGACGCTCTCTGGGATCCCCTTGGAGCTTGCTCTCTCCCTCCGGCACTGATGGCAGTTCCCTGACAGTTAGTTTCGAAGTTTTTTTAAAAATCTGATTTCATTTGGCACATGTATTCCAGCTATGATTATCTTTTCACCTTGTGGTATAATTTCACAGCTATCACCCTTCCTTCTTCATCTTTAAATAAAAATTATGGCTGTAATTTTGACATAATATAAAACACAACTCTTCTCTTTTTTGTTTTGTCTGAAGTTATAAATTCCATTCCCATCTTTTTATTTATCAATATTTTCCTATGGTTTTTTGCCACGTGTTTCTGGCAAACTATGTCTAAATTTTGTTTTAATATTACATGTTCAGTTTTATTCCTTTTTATTTTATTGTTCAATCCATTTACATTCCAGCTTAATATCCTCAAATCTGCCATTGTTAGTTTTAAAGTCTTGTCTTTTCCCGTTTACCTTTTTTCTTTTCTTTTTACTCCCTTCCTCTTCTTCTGTACTATTATCTGTTACGTCTGTTTTCTGTCCTCCTACTGCTCCTTCTGGCAGTGTTTCCCTTCCTCCCAATTCCTTACTGTATTTTCTCCCAAAAATTACCAGTTTCAATTGGATTTCTAATTCTATGTTTTTTCTCCTTATATGTAAATGTGAATCCTTCTGGGAACTCCCATCTATACCATATGCCATTCCTTCTTAAAGCATCAGTTAATACTTTATAATTCATTTGTTTTTTACAAAGGGGGGGAAAGAATTTCCTTAAACAAAATTATGTTTTGGCCTTCAATTTGCAATCTCTTATTATCTCTCCCCACTACATCTCTGGCAAAACAGGACAAATGGGGTCCCTGATCAGGAAGCTGGCTCTTTGCTAGCCAACGATCCTCACTTTGCAGCACATGCCCCTCTAATACTTCCAAAGGGACAGAAAGAACTAACAGCCCCCCAACCACCCCATGAGGGAAAGAGGGACTGACAGCCAACAGACAGCATAAAGCCACTCTCCAAATTTGGAATGTAGCTGGATGGGCTGCATCTATCAGGGATACTTGTTTCACTGACTTTTTATCTCAACACCACACCCTTTTGATTCAGGAGACCAGGACCAGGGATGATATACCATTAAATCAGCGGTTCTCAACCTGTGGGTCCCCAGATGTTGTTGGACTACAACTCCCATCATCCCTGAGCTCTGGCCTTGTTAGCTAGGGGTCATGGGAGTTGTAGTTCAACAACATCTGGGGACCCACAGGTTGAGAAAGGCTGTATTAAATGGATATCATTCCTTTACAAGGGAGGCCAGCATGGGGCTTGGGATCACCACCATCAAGGGGCGAGGGAGGTATGGCGGTGGGAGCAGATATTATAGGCAAAGGGGTTTGAGATATAAAGATGCTCGAACCCCTTGCAATCTGCGCCCCATCCCGAGGGACAAAGGTAGGGTGAGCAGAGATTACCCTCCTCCGTCATTGGTGCTGTGCAATGTCAGGTCTATAGGCAATAAAACCGCCACCCTGCAAGAATTTTTTACCTCGCAGGGGGCTGACCTGGCTTGTGTGACGGAGAACTGGGCTCGCAAAGGCAAAACAGTCGCCTTGCATGAGTTGGCGCCCCTTGGTTTCTCCGTCCTTCACCAATCACGGACTGGGGGTCTGGGGGGGGGAGGGGTGGCGTTAATCCGGGAAGATGTTTTTTTTTTTTAAAAAAAAAAGATATTTATTGAAATTTTCCACTTTAATACATTAAAAAAAGAAAAAACAAAAAAGTTTAAAAACACATAAAGTTCACAATCCTTATTTTTCTATGACATATTTCCCTGACTTCCCCGCACCTCCCCTTCTTATATTCCAATTCAAATTGTTAGTTCAACAAGTTCTTATCCCTAATTTTTTACCTTTTTATATTTAGTTCATTTTAAAAGCCAATTTTGCCTTATAAACATCAATATTTATACATCAGTGCTCATTCTTAAAACCTTTTTTCTAAAGTCGACCCAAATTCCCTTCCACAAATTCCCCAATTTTCATACAAATAACAAAACAAAATAAAAACAAAAACAAATTGTAATTATGCACCCTTTGGATTCCCAAACGCCACCCCCCCTTTCCTGGTTTCAATCCCCAACAAATGTCCATCAGTCTTAGTCTACTATCAGCCTGGAGACCTCACGTCCGAGGCTCTTAATTCTCTCTCAATTCCTCTCTGCCGGTTTTTTTGATAGTCCTTAGTATTAAACACCAGATCTCGGAGAAGCTCTGGCCCAATGGGATCCATGTTTCTTTCAGCCAGACCTCCATACTTAAAAGTGGACCCCGAATCTTGTTTCTTACTCCTTTCAAGTCCAAATGTCCCCAAAGCTCCAACTTCCACCTTAATCAAATTTGTAATCCTTGGGTCTTCAGATCTCCACATAAGGAGATCTCTCCATTCTTCAATCTCCAACTCAGACCAGATTTTCGTCATCAAGTTCTTATTTTCCTTTGTAGCCATCATGTCAGGCCTCTGGCTCTCCTTTGTCATCTGCAACATTACAGCTCCTCCTTCCTTTTCCTCAGGAACAACATATATCTCTTTCTCCACACTCTCAAAGCTCTCAAGTTTCTCTTCTTGTGCAGCTGCATGAACTTCCTGAGTCAAGTCCTTATCAAATTCAATGAGTTTGTTTACTGTTAAGTCCAGAGTTGCAACATTTGTAGCCAAAACATCAATTTGGCCTTGTAACTTTCCCAAGAGAACAAAAACTCTGTCCAATTTAGCTTGAATTTTCCCTCCTTCAGCCATTCTTGTAATGTCCCAAAACCCCCTCTAGAGGGATTTTGGTTACTTAATATTCCTTCCAGTTCAAATCCAAAAATCAAGTTAATCTGTATCCGTTCTTCCTTATTTTCAACAAAATGTAGCCAAATTGTAACAGATATAACCAGCAGAAACAACAGAGACAAAGTTCTCTTTTTCCGTCTTGACAGCTAATTTGACAGCTGTCAAACTCTTCAATACCTCTTCAACAGGCTCTCTCGCGGATCACTCCCGGGTCCGGGGGGGGGGGGCGGCACTTCAGCTCCCAAAATTAGCTCTTATCCTCCAGTAAGATTTCTTATACTGGCAAATCGTGAAATTAATGTCTTTTACTCAATAATAAAGAAAAAATTCTCTTGACCTTAGTTAGCAGGTCCTTGCTTTAGATTATTTACAAGACGGGGAGACGGACTTCCTGTTTGCGCCTTCCCCGATCGTGCCTAATTAAAAAAAAAAAAATTCTTTACAAGTCCAATTTCCGTACTACTCACGGGTTGTTGCTTTAAAGTCCAATTGCTCACAAGAAGAAGTCAGCGCTCTCCGACCATGGCAATGCGGCTTCACTCCGCAGGAGAAGCAGTCGACTCTCAGCACCGCGCCGCTCACCCCGTCCCCCGTTCCGAAGCCTTTAAAAAGGCTCCTTCGCAGGTCGGGCGGCGCAAATGGTGCCCGCCGAGTCACCAGGTTCACAGGCTTCACCGCCTGTGATTTTTGAGGGTCCCCGCGTCGCCGCAGCGGCAAGACCCAAATCCTGCGGAGCCGATTCCCTCCGGAGCTCGGAGGGAATCCGCCATTAGCCGATGGCGCTAACCCGGAAGTTCTGGGAAGATGGTTTTTTCAGGGCTCTGCCAGCGCCATCGATCTCTGGCATTGAATGTGCTGGCCTGGTGTGGGGCAACGAGGAGAGCTTGGCTGTCTGGCTGGTGTACTGTCCACCTAGCACACTGGCAGGCACCCTATCATGACTGCTTGAGGTGGTGACTTCCGCTTTTGAGATGGAGGCATGAGCAGACATGCTGAGAAGCTGCGCGGCAAGAGTGCAAGGAGAAGCATAAATTAAAGGTGATTAAAACCTATTTAATGATTTATGGACTGGAGGAAGGTTTTGGAGGGAACTTAAGGAAAACTTTATCCGAGCTTATCAGCACTTTACCAGCTGGGGAGTATCAAATTTCAAAAAGACGCTGAGGGCTTGCGGAGGGCTAGAAGTCCAAGTCAAATAATAATACGGTCTCAAAACAAATGAAGCGAGATGCATCAGTTCTAACAGAGCATTGGAACTGGAGCAGGAAAACCAAATAAAAATGTCGGAGACACAGGAGATGATTCATCTATTAAGGTCTCTTAAAGAAGACATGGGGGCGCTTAAGACAGAAATTTCAGCGCTTAAACAGTACACTTCACAAATGAGAATTGATTTACAAGTCTTAACATCGCGTATGGATACAATTGAACAGTGCGTTAATGTCTTGGAGAAAATTTCATTTGCAGCTCAGAACCAGACCGACAAACGCTTACTCCAATTGGAATCTGAACTTAGAAGGAACAACCTTAAACTTATAGGTTTTAAAAACCACCCACCTGAAGGAATTCAGGCAATTGAATATACTGTGAACTGTTTAACGGAACTGTTGGAGCTACAACAACTGGATTTAAGGATGGAGATAAATGGTGTTAAAAGTTTCCCATTGAAAACCAAGAAAGCAAGAGGGGAAACATTTATAACATAATTCAATTTTTGCGCTAAGGGTGTGAGATGATATCCTTAAAAATTTCCGGTGAAAATGAAATGCTAAACCCTTTGAATGGAGGGGAAACAAAATTTCTATTTTCCCAGACTATGCTCCAGTGGTGGCAGAAAAGAGACGACTATTTGCCCCTGCTCGTAAGCTAGAAAGGGAATTAAAAATACAGCATTTCACAATATTCCCTGCTACTTTCTGCCTAAAGATAAACAAACTGCGCCGCTTTCAAAATCATGACAATGTGATATCCTATTTACAAGCAATAAATGTGAATAAAGAGCCAAGGTGAAGTGTAAGGGGGCTTTCCCCCCTCCTCTCTTACTTGACTTGGAACAGGGCGGGGCAGCCGCCCTCCATTTTGAAGCTCTCTTTCAACTTGACTTTCCTGCATGTAGAACCACTGACTCATGTTGATTCACCCCCTGAACAAAGTTTCCTTGGTATAGAGCTATGAAACTCCAGATATATTAGCAATTTAATAATGGTGGTGGTACAATAAATATCACTATAAAAGCTGAAAGTCCGTGGAGATATTGATTTGTCATTTAATAAGTATCAAACTAAGTAATATCTGTTGTTTTCTTATGTATATAAAGTGCTCCTTCATGTGCCAAGTTAAAAGCTCCTGACTATTATATATATGTGAACCTAGGAGCTCAAAGGGGTGAATGTTTGCGTTTCCTACAGAGCGGAAGTCGTTCATTTGGTTTTTTCCCCTTCTTTTTTTTGTTCTTTTTTGTTCTTTATCTTTGTTTTATTGTTGAGTGTATTAAGTAGTTTTCTTTTTCTTTTCTTACTGTTAGTGCTGATATTATATTAATAATTGTTGGCTATTGGTATATATTTGAGCCTACCCTTTCAGAATCCTTTTTACTGTTGATAGAACTACTTTCCACCTTTCTCTCCTTTCTCTCTACTTCCTTCTTTGAAAATTTTCAAATAATAATTATTTGATTGGGAATACTTAAAGTTAATTTCAGTGTTTATATAAACGTAACGGGTAGAGTCTGCCTTATATATACTTAGATATGTAAGAATGTTAATTATTCATATATTTTGTAATCCATATGTTAAATATAAGCACGGTTAATATATGACTCAGGTTGGAGCGCTAATAATTTTTAGTATATTTGGTTTATATTAGGCCTTCCAAACAATTTTGCTGAAGATAAATAGAGGACAGGAAAGCTTACAGATTAAAGCCATAATGAGAATTATAAGTATGAATGTCAAGGGGTTAAAGGAAAAGAAAAAACAAATCCTAACACTTAAATATCTCTAGTCATTAAAGGCTGATATAGGTCTATTACAGGAAACACATTTGACAGAACAAGGGGCTTAAACTTTGAAAAGTCAATGGGTAAAAGAAGTTCTTTCAACAAACTTAAGACGAAAATGCCAGGGGAGTCACAATTTTATTTAGGAAAGGCTGGCCTTATGAAATACAAGATATAATAAGAGAGGAAGATGGTCGATGCTTAATAATTGTAATTAAAACAGAAGGGACAGAAATAGCAATAGTAAATGTCTATGCCTCAAACACTGATGACCATAAGTTTATTCACAACTGCTTTAAGAGATTACACTTTCAGCACTTGATAATGGGTGGAGACTTTATTGAAATTTTAGATCCACAGATGGATACCACCTGAGTAGCCAGGAAAAACAGGACAAAGGTTAGAGAGACAGTTAATAACTATATGATACAGTGGAATTTAGTGGATTCATGGAGACTGCATCATCCTAAGGAAAAATCATATACATATTTTGCAGAAATTTATAAAACCCAGCCTAGAATTGACTTTTTTTCTAACATCAGCATCATTACATCCCTTTACTAGTCGATGTGACATTGATATTCCCATTATAGCTGATCACTCAGCAGTAATACTGGAATATAATTTATCTAAAACCCAGGAAGGTATGAGGAGATGGTATCTTAATATAGCATTATTAAATGAAAAAAACTTGATTCAATATATAACCCAAGAAACACAAATATATTTTAAAAATAACTCCAAATCTTCAACATCAAGACTGATGGAATGGGAAGGATATAAAGCTTACATCAGAGGGAAGAAAAAATCCTTCTCTGCCAACAAAGCCAAGCTGCAAAGATTAAAAGAAAATAATCTAAAAATTTCTTGAAAAACACTATGGGGTGATATGGCAAATAACCCATCTACGGTTACATATGAAAGAATACAACAACTAACATTAGAACTGAATAATATACTAGCTCAAAAAATTGAGTTCAGCCTACTAAGTCTAAGACAAATATATTGGGAACAGGGAGAAAGACTGACAAAAATTATAGCTAATCATCTAAAACAAAAGAAAGCGAACCAAATAATACCCTTAATAAGAAATGAAAATAACATCGCAGCAACCTCATCAGTAGATATCAATCATGAATTTGGCGGCAAAATTACAGAAAGTTGTTCAAAACTTTACTCAAACAGGTTTTATAAAAACAAGACAAGCTACAGATAACATCAGATTAACAATAGATTTGATAGATTTAAACAAAGATGAAGAGGCGTTTATGATATTGGCATTAGATGCAGAAAAGGCTTTTGACAGAATATATAAAGAATGCATAGGGTTTGTGTTACGTAAATTTGGTTTCCCTATAGAATACTGTAATTGGATTAAAATGTTTTGTA
This sequence comes from Podarcis muralis, assembly GCF_964188315.1. NCBI lineage: Eukaryota > Metazoa > Chordata > Lepidosauria > Squamata > Lacertidae > Podarcis > Podarcis muralis. Next base: position 9,422,594 of record NC_135674.1, read on the forward strand.
AAAACCCAATGTCCCGGATTGTTACAAATGGAAGAATTTCAAATTTGATTAGTTTAAATCAAGGAATGAGACAAGGATGTCCTCTTTCTCCGTTATTATTTAATCTCTGCCTGGAACCATTAACAAGAGCAATAATTCAGGATGAGCATATCAAGGGTGTAAAGCACAACAAAGATAATTACAAAATTGTATTATCTGCGGATGATATCCTTTTATTTATTTCAAAACCAGAAGATACAATTCCAAAAACTATGGAGAAAATAAAAACCTTTGGCAGAATATCAGGATATTCTATAAATTTGACAAAATCAGAGATTTTACCAATTGGGCCAAGGGCTACATTGTATAGAAAGCATCAATTTCGGATGTGCAAAGACTTTATTAAATACTTGGGTATAATGATATAGACCAAATTGTAAAATTAAATTTGAATCAAATTATAAATGAGATTTCTTTTGATATTGAAAGGTGGGGACCTCTAAACCTCTCCCTTTGGGGAAAGGTTAATGTACTCAAAATGAATGTGGTTCCAAAGCTTTTATACACCCTTAGGGGATTACCAATACATATTCCCAAATGTTACTTCCAAAAAATAAATCAGCTATGTAGATCGTGCCTGTGGGGTACAAAAATATCACTACATAAAATGCAACTTCCAACTAAGGAAGGTGACTTTGGTCTCCCAAATCTGGAACTATATCACCAGGCCTACCTTCTGAGTAAGACTAGTGATTGGAGAGCTAGCAGGAATCTCAATTAGGCTACTCTGGAATATAGTTTCTTTGAATCTCTTGTAGGGTGGACTAAACTCGGCTCCAATTTTATGAAATATCCTATTATCCTGGAGACTATTAAAGCACCTATAAAAATTTGGATGAATATAAATAAAAATAATAAGGATGATCCCTATCGGCATGAGAAATTAACAATATGGGCCAACCCAAAATAAAAAATTGGAAATCAAGTAATAATTTGGCAAAATTGGATGAAAAAAGGTATTTTGACATTGAATCAATTAATTGATGAAAATTACAAATTTGTGGAATATAAGACTTTGCAAGTAAAATATGGATTAACCAGTGAAACACAATGGCAATACATCCAATTGAAACATATGTTGGAAAGGCAGTTTGGCCCTCACGCTATAGCAGCATCAGGAACACCCATGCTGCTACAAGATTTAATCTCTGCAACAAAAACAAGAAACTCTACACTTGCGCTATATCCAACCCTACTCAACAGGAAGAAATATGATTTAGAATATGATAGACAAAAATGGAGTGAAGAGTTAGGGGTACAGATAACAAATGTCAAGTATAAAATCAACAGAAATAGCCTCTGTGGATCTAAGACTAAGACTTATTCAACAGAAAATAATATTCAGAGTCCACTGGACTCCAGCAAAACTATACCAGAAGAAAATAACAAGTTTAGACAACTGCTGGAGATGTGGGAGTAAAAATGCGAACTTAGTACATATGATGATTAACTGCCCGATGATAAGATCATTTTGGTGCGAGGTGAGGATATTTATAGCAAGAGTAATAAAGAGAAATTGTTAATTAGTGAAATTGAATTTAATTCTAAATTATATTCCGGAAACGTGGGAGATTACAAGGGGTAAAAAAAACATGGATGTACCGTGCTATATTAGAAGCAAAAAAACTTGTTTTGATGAATTGGAAGAGCTGCAAAAAGATTCCATTGAGCACATGGATTGATAATTTGTACAGATTAGTTACATACGAATGAATTGCATGTTGTCGCAAATTAAGAAAGGATAAATATGAAGAAATCTGGAAGGAATATTTAAGCGATAAGGCGGATAGTGGTGGGAAGTAGGGGGAGGAGAGAAAGGTGGGAAAATGTTAAAAAGGTATATGAGTGTATTCAAATCTGAATTGTCAAATTGTGTTATTAGTGTTGTTATGGTTTTTGTTGTATGTGTCTTTTGCGGTTGTTGTTTGTATTGAAAAAATTATTAAATTTTTTTTTTAAATGACTGCTTGAGGTGGTGGCAGGCTGGGTCTTGGAGTTCCCTAACCTATTGGTTTGAGGGGACTTCAACGTCCATGCTGATGGCACCCCCTCCTCACAGGCTCTGGACCTGGTGTCTTCCATGGCGACATTAGGACTCTCCCAGTTTGTTTTGGGCTCCACACACCAAGCAGGCCACACGCTGGATTTGATCTTCGGCACAGGTATAGATATGATCATGGCCTCCCCTGTGGAGGTGCCATGGTCTGATCACTACTCTCTGAAAGCCAGGATTGACTTCCCGCCCCCCCCCCCCGCCCCCGGGTTTGCCCGCGGAGGCTGATGGATCCTGATGGATTCCGTCAGGCTTTGCAGGACCTTGCTCCCCCTGACGGCTCATTAGATGAGCTTGTCAAGAGCTGGAATAACCGACTCTTGGCGACCATCAGTGAGATCACACCTAGACGCCCCTTCGACCCCGTCGAAACTGAGCCCCTTGGTTTACCGACGAGCTCCAAAAAGTGAAGCTGGACCTCAGACGTCTAGAGCGAGTATGGCAGCGTGCTCGTGACGGAGCATCAAGAACATCTTAAAAGATACTTATGAAAGCCTATGAGAAGGCAGTGAAAGCTGCTAAGAAGACTTACTTCTCAGCTTCCATTGCATCCACTAGCTCTCGCCCGGCACAACTTTTTAGAATAATTAGGTCCTTAATGTCCCCAGAGGGACAACAAAATTTAAATACTAATCTGACACATAACTATGAGGCATTTGCGAGCTTTTTTGCGGAAAAAGTCTTGCTTCTCTGCTGTGACCTCCCTGCCAATTTGGATTCAATAACAGAACTGTTCTTGGGTCCAATATTGGACCACTTCGATCGGATACTCCCAGCCGATGTGGACAGACTCCTCTGAGCTGGAAGGCCCACCACCTGCCTCCTTGACTGTACCCGTCTTGGCTGATTAGAGCGTGTCCAGACGAGGTGCAGATCCCCCTTGGGTGATATCATCAGTTTGTCCCAGGGGAGTTGAAGGAGGCAGTGGTGTGTCCGCTCTTAAAGAAAACATCTTTAAGAGCTATGCAAATACCACCTGGTTTCGAACCTTTCATACCTGGGTAAGGTAATGGAGAGAGCGGTTGCTGAACAGCTTGATAGGTTTCTGGATGAAACATTGGCTTTGGACACATTTCAGTCTGGCTTTCGCCCTGGTTATGGGACCAAGGCGGCTCTGGTCACCCTAACAGACAATCTTCGTAGGCAGCTGGATTGAGGCGGGTCGGGACTGCTGATTCTTTTAGATCTGTCAACAGCCTTTGATATGGTCCTCCATGAACATTTGGACCACCGCCTTGCTGACGTGGGGTTTCAGGGCACAGCCCTACAATGGCTGCACTCTTTTATCTCAGGTCGGGGACAGAGGGTGCTGCTGGGGGAGGAGTTGTCATCACGACACCCTTTGGTGTGTGGAGTGCCGCAGGGCGCAATCCTCTCCCCGATGATTTTTAACATCTTTATGCGCCCCCTTGCCCAGCTTGTCCAGAATTTCAGGCTGGGTTGTCATCAGTATGCTGATGACACCCAACTGTATCTGTTGATGGACGGCCATCCTGACTCGGCCCCAGACACACTGGCCAGATGCTTGGAAGCTGTGGCTGGATGGCTACGTGGGAGCCGACTGAAGTTAAATCCTTCGAAGACAGAGGTCCTCTGGCTGGGTCGGGATGACATGGGGTTGGGGGGCCTAACTCCCATCCCTTGTGGGGGCTCAATTAGTACCAGCGCCCTCTGTTAGGAGTTTGGGTGTAACCTTCGACGCCTCCCTTTCTATGGAGGTGCAGGTTGCAGCTGTAGCAAAGGCGGCATTTTTCCATGCGGGGCTGCCCTTGAAGCTCACCCAGAAACTCCAGCGGGTGCAGAATGCCGCGGTGAGGCTCCTTACGAGGTCCTCGCTGCTGGACCACATTCATCCAGTGCTATACCAGCTGCACTGGCTCTCGGTGGAGTACAGGGTCAGGTTTAAAGTGCTGGTTTTAACCTCTAAAGCCCTATACGGCCTAGGACCCTCGTACCTACAGGACTGCCTCTCCTGGTATGCCCCACAGAGGACCTTATGGCCTGCAAATAACAAGACTTTAGAGGTGCCGGGTCTCGAGGTTAGACTAGCCTCGACCAGGACCAGGGCCTTTTTAGCCCTGGCACTGGCCTGGTGGAACACTCTGTCACAAGAGACCAGGGCCCTGTGAGATTTGACATCTTTCCGCAGAGCCTGCAAGAAGGAGCTGTTCTGCCAGGCCTTTGGTCCAGGCCCAGTCTGACCCTCTTCTTTCCATGAAACCCTGTATGTAAGTGGCCCCCTTGGCCCTTTCTATCAGCCCATATGGGACCAGCACAGGTGACCAGGCCTGACGAATATTTAATATTCTTACCTTCATGGCTGTGATTTGTGGGTTGTCCACTTAATTTTATTTTGATTTTACTGTGATTTTGAGCTGTGTTTTAATCAGTTGTTTGATTTTGTGTTTTTAATGTATTATATATTTGGTGTTAGCCACCCTGAGCCCGGCCTTGGCCAAGGAGGGTGGGATATAAATAAAAATTATTATTGTTGTTGTTGGTCTGGAACATTCTATCTTTAATAGCTTCTGAATTCAAAAATACCAGGCAGTCTCCAGGCATTTTCCTCATCTGCAGCATTTTAGATTTAATTCTATAGATCTTGTCCACAGAGTTGTCCAGGATTTATTTATCCAGTTCCAGCCATGTTGCTAAAGCCTCAAGTACAGTGGTGCCTCGCAAGACGAAATTAATTCGTTCCGCAAGTCTCTTCGTCTTGCGAGTTTTTCGTCTTGCGATGCACGGTTTCCCATAGGAATGCATTGAAAATCAATTAATGCGTTCCTAGGGAGACCGCCTTCAGACCAGGTCCGGGGACAGTCTGTCCCCCAACCTCTTCTGAAGGCTGGGGGGGGGGACACAAGGGCTTTTCTTCCCACCCCCAGCATTTTAAAAAACCCCGGGACAGCGGAGGACTTCTCCGCTGTCCGGGGCAATCTTAAAATGCTGGCGGGCAGCATTTTAAAATCGCCCAGGACAGCGGAGGACTTCTCCGCTGTCCGGGGTGATTTAAAAGCCCCTGGGAAGGCAGGCAGGGGGGACAAAGATTTTCGCCCCCCGCCCGCCTTCAGAAGAGGTCCTGGACCTCTTCTGAAGGCGGGCGGGGGGCAAAAGTCTTTGCTCCCCCCTGCCTGCCTTCCCGGGAGAGCGGAGAAAGGCAGCGCGTTTCTCCACTGTCCCGGACGGCTTTTGAAGGCAGGCGGGGGGGAGTAAAGATTTTCGCCCCCCGCCCGCCTTCAGAACAGGTCCTTGACCTCTTCTGAAGGCGGGCGGGGGCGAAAGTCTTTGCTCCCCCCTGCCTGCCTTCCCGGGAGAGCGGAGAAAGGCAGCGCGTTTCTCCGCTGTCCCGGATGGCTTTTGAAGGCAGGCAGGGGGGAGCAAAGACTTTCGCCCCCCGCCCGCCTTCAGAAGAGGTCCTGGACCTCTTCTGAAGGCGGGCGGGGGGGCGAAAGTCTTTGCTTCCCCCCCTTCAAAAGCTGTCCTGGACAGGCTTCGCGGACCTCTCCGCAAGCAGCGGGAGCGCTCCCGCTGCTTGCGGAGAGTTGCCAGCATGCCGAAGCCTGCGCGCGCTGAGATCAGCGCGCCCAGGCTTCGCGGCCCCGCCGCCCGGCATCGGAGCTTCGTTCCAATGCTGGGCGGCGGGAGGAGGCGTTCCCGCCCCGCCGCCCGGCATCGGAGGCGGGAGGAGGCGTCCCCGCCCCGCCGCCCGGCATCGGAGCTTGGTTCCGATGCCGGGCGGCAGGAGAAGGCGTCCCCGCCCCCGCCGCCCGGCATCGGAGCTTGGTTCCGATGCCGGGCGGCGGGAGGAGGCGTCCCCGCCCCCCCCCGCCCGGCATCGGAGCTTGGTTCCGATGCCGGGCGGCGGGAGGAGGCGTCCCCGCCCCGCCGCCCGGCATCGGAGCTTGGTTCCGATGCCGGGCGGCGGGAGGAGGCGTCCCCGCCCCGCCGCCCGGCATCGGAGCTTGGTTCCGATGCCGGGAGGCGGGAGGAGGCGTCCCCGCCCCGCCGCCCGGCATCGGAGCTTGGTTCCGATGCCGGGCGGCGGGAGGAGGTGTCCCCGCCCCGCCGCCCGGCATCGGAGCTTGGTTCCGATGCCGGGCGGCGGGAGAAGGCGTCCCCGCCCCGCCGCCCGGCATCGGAGCTTGGTTCCGATGCCGGGCGGCGGGAGGAGGCGTTCCCACCCCGCCGCCTGGCATCGGAGGCGGGAGGAGGCGTCCCCGCCCCGCCGTCCGGCATCGGAGCTTGGTTCTGGACCTCTTCTGAAGGCGGGCGGGGGGCGAAAGTCTTTGCTTCCCCCCCTTCAAAAGCTGTCCTGGACAGGCTTCGCGGACCTCTCCGCAAGCAGCGGGAGCGCTCCCGCTGCTTGCGGAGAGTTGCCAGCATGCCGAAGCCTGCGCGCGCTGAGATCAGCGCGCCCAGGCTTCGCGGCCCCGCCGCCCGGCATCGGAGCTTCGTTCCGATGCCGGGCGGCGGGAGGAGGCGTCCCCGCCCCGCCGCCCGGCATCGGAGCTTGGTTCCGATGCCGGGCGGCGGGAGGAGGCGTCCCCGCCCCGCCGCCCGGCATCGGAGCTTGGTTCCGATGCCGGGCGGCGGGAGGAGGCGTTCCCACCCCGCCGCCCGGCATCGGAGGCGGGAGGAGGCGTTCCCGCCCCGCCGCCCGGCATCGGAGGCGGGAGGAGGCGTCCCCGCCCCGCCGCCCGGCATCGGAGCTTGGTTCCGATGCCGGGAGGCGGGAGAAGACGTCCCCGCCCCGCCGCCCGGCATCGGAGCTTGGTTCCGATGCCGGGCGGCGGGAGAAGGCGTCCCCGCCCCGCCGCCCGGCATCGGAGCTTGGTTCCGATGCCGGGCGGCGGGAGGAGGCGTTCCCACCCCGCCGCCAGGCATCGGAGGCGGGAGGAGGCGTCCCCACCCCGCCGCCCGGCATCGGAGCTTGGTTCCGATGCCGGGCGGCGGGAGGAGGCGTTCCCGCCCCGCCGCCCGGCATCGGAGGCGGGAGGAGGCGTCCCCGCCCCGCCGCCCGGCATCGGAGCTTGGTTCCGATGCCGGGCGGCGGGAGGAGGCATTCCCGCCCCGCCGCCCGGCATCGGAGGCGGGAGGAGGCATCCCCGCCCCGCCGCCCGGCATCGGAGCTTGCTTCCGATGCCGGGCGGCGGGAGCAGGCGTCCCCGCCCCGCCGCCCGGCATCGGAGCTTGCTTTTGATGCCGGGCGGCGGGAGGAGGTCCGAGGACAGTGGGGAAGACGCGCTGCGCTTCCCCGCTGTCCCGGAGATTTCCCTATGGGCTTTCGTCTTGCGAAGCAAGGCCATAGGGAAATTCGTTTTGCGAAGCGCCTCCAAAATGGAAAACCCTTTCGTCTAGCGGGTTTTCCGTCTTGCGAGGCGTTCGTCTTGCGGGGTACCACTGTATTCTTTTAAGTCCTGCTCACCTTCTTCTGAAACATTTCTTAGGCAGACCACCAGTTCTTTCTGCTTCATTTCTGCTACAGCCATAGCATCCCACATCATTTCCTGAGTTACATACACTCCTTGTACCTCTACCTTCAGTTTTTCATGTTCCCTTTTCACCCCTTTCACCTCCTCCTGTGTATGTTTGGTTTTCTCCTCCATCCCTTTTAATCCTGTTTCTACCTTTGTGGTTCTAGCATTTAATTCCTTCATTTGTCCCTTAATTTCTAACACTGTTTTGGATTTTTTTTCAGTGTGTGTAGCTAATGAATTTACAGTCTTTTAAAAATCACTACTAATCTCCCTTTTAAATTCTGCAAAAAGATCTTCCAGTTCAGATCTTGTGTCTTCCTGGACGGAGGGTTTTCTGCCTGGTGTTGGCGTTGGTACTTTTTTCATTGCCGTATCTGCTCTTTTACTTTACAGCAGCCATTTCCCAGCCTTGGCTGACTTGTTTTTACAGCTAGACAAACACAGCATAGCTTCCCCACCAAGTGCCATGCTGCTTGGCCTTATCAGGCCTTTTCAAGATCACTTCACAGAGCCTAAAACATACTCTGTTTCACTTCAGTTCATACTATAAAACATCCATACACTTGTACTTTATCTTAATCTAAAATGTAAGGGTATAAGTTGGAAAAGCTTAATGCATAAGTTGGAAAAGCTTAATGTATTAGTACTTAGTAGTACTTATGTTGTATCAAAAAGAGTGATAGCTGAGTAATTGACAGTACATAACCTTTTTTACGCAGTATATATGGAGAAAGAAAAGTAAAATAGTCCAAACCGTAGGTTCTTTCAAATCCACTTGGTTTAAAAGCTTAAAAATAAAATAAAATAAAAAGAGGAGCAGGTGATTCAGTTCCCTTCATAGATAGTTCAATATCCAGTAGAAATATAGGTCAGTGTTCCCATATAATTGTAGTTCCAAAATAATTGAAAGAAGTTTTGACAGAATTTAATGTGTAATCCAGTCTTGCTTATTAAAAGTTGACACGGTGTTGACCCCAGGATCTCCAATTTCTTCAAGAGGGTATTAACACCCTTCCAAATTAATGGAAGTGTCTCTTTCTTAATCCCTTCTGTCTCCAAGTTCAATATTAATATATTACAGAGTCTGTGTCAAGTTCAAATGCACTTTCAAGTTCAGGTCTATTGTTCAAGTTCAAGTTAACAAACATTTTAAAGGTCTGTAAAGTATCCAGATTGGTATTTAAAGAGCTTTGTAAAATCCTTTGTCCTTGTCAGCCATTAGCTGTTTTAACTTTCAAGGCTAGTCTGCAACTTTTTCACTTGTAAAGTTTTTCATGCAGTTTAAATACCCAGAAATGGGAGTGGACTTCCTTTTTATCCTGTTTTGCCGAATTAGTAATTAACAATTAATTTCCTTCTCACCTTGCTAATCAGCTTGAATTGGAATAGTAGGTGTTGATGGCTGGTTCAGAGACTTTGCTCTGCTGGTGCCTAAATCGCCGGCTTTTCCTCAGCTCCCCCCCCCCCCTTTCAGAGCAGAGGCAGAGACCGGAGTCCGAGCTGCCGATGCGATCCGCAGGGCCGCTAGACACCTCAAACTTTCCTTTGAGGCTTTTTGGGTGATAACGCCGAGGCTGGTGCCTCCCCCCCAATGCCTTAAGGAGTAACATTCTAAGCCTAATTTATTGCAAATTAAATCAAACAGAACAGAACAATGAAAAACATGGCTTCTCTCTCTGTCTTCCTTGGAGAAAGAACTGCAAAAGCAATAGCTATGCAGAGCGGAAACAGCATATCTCCCTTTCCACTCACAAGATTCCAATAATCAGTGCTGGAATGTAAACAGACATGTGACATGTAACAATCCCACACATCTGCAGCACGGGAGGAATGGAATTCTCAACATCCTCCCCCATTTCATGTAACCCGCTTCAGTATTTCAGCCTAACTGCAACTGCTGTACATAAACCTGAAGTTGTTCCGTGTCAACAACTTTTGACAACAGATCTGCAGGAATTTCCTTTCCTGGCATGTAGGACACCTGAATGAGTCCTTTCTGGATACACTCTCTTGCACAATGTAATTTTATCTGCAAGTACTTGGTTCTTTGCTTACATCCCTCAGAAGTTAGCAAAGACAGACACAACCTGTTGTCTTGGTAAACCTGTATAGGACATCTTACATTAACCCTCATGTCCTCAAACAGTTGCAACAACCATTCACAATCCAAAAGTGAATATGACAGTGCATTGAGTTCAGCTTCACAAGAACTTAAGCTCACTGTTGTCTCCTTCTTGCACGACCAGTCAAACAGACACTGGTTGTACATGTAGCATACCCCGGAAGTGCTTTTGCCATCTGTGATGTCACAAGACCTCCAGACTTCTGATTAGTGAATTTCAGTCTGTAGTGCATGGTACCCTTCAGGTAGCATGCTATGCGCTTCAGTGCTTAGCAGTCCTTAACCGTAGGATTGTTGGCGTGTCTGCTCAGCAAATTGGTGCTGACAGCAAAATCAGGTCTTGAACACCTGGCAATAAAATTTAGCTTACCTAGAACACATCTGTACAGTGTACCATCAGAAAATGCTTCATCAGTATCATCTAACTGAAAACCTGTCACCATTGGTGTATCCACAGGGTTTGCATCAACCAAGTTCAGTTTGGTTAATACATCAGCAATTTTCTGTGATTGGTGTACCATGATATCAGCTCCCTGGTTTCTATCCAACTCCAGAGAGAGATAGTTGGTTACCTCACCAATATCCTTCATGTCAAAATGCTACTTCAGTTGAGCTAGGGTGCCATTGTATAAGGCCTGATCTTTCCAAAAGAAAAGAAGATCATCAACAAAACATACACAATACAGTTTGTTTTGCCCCTCCTCTTTGACAAACACACATGGATCTGCTTTGCCTTGGTGAAATCCTAGAGAAAACAATGTCTCTGTTAGTTTAGAGTTCCAACACCGGGCACTCTGTGTGAGACCATACAGGGATTTCTTAAGAGCACAAACCAATCCCTCCTTTACCCGTACTCCATCAGGTGGAAGTATATAAATTAATTCATCCAGGTCTCTGTACAAAAATGCTGTGTTCACATTGTGATGCAAAACGTTTAGTTTCTTCTCTGCAGCAATTTTGAGCATAAGCCCAATGTTCTCATGTTTGACGGTGGGTGAGTATTTCGACCATAATGGCGAATAGATTAAAGAAATACCTGAATAGAGCGATCCACAAAGACCAAGCCGGATTCCTGCCTGGTAGGCAGATAAAGGATAACGTAAGACATGTAGTTAACATAATCGAATACCTGGATCATAGGACTGATATCCCTGCTGCCCTAATTTTTATAGACGCCGAAAAGGCTTTCGATAATGTATCCTGGCAATTCCTTATTAAATGCATGGAGAGGGTAGGAACAAGTGGGCCATTCCTAGAAGGTATTAGAGCGATTTACTCAAACCAAAGAGCGAAACTTATCATCAACAGTAACCTGACAAATTCATTCACGATCACAAAAGGTACAAGGCAGGGGTGTCCATTATCACCCCTGTTATTTATCATGGTCCTGGAAGTTATATTGAATAAGATCAGAGAAACATCGGAAGTAAGAGGGATTAAGATAGGTAAAAAAGAATATAAAGTAAAGGCCTATGCCGACGATCTAGTAATATCAATAGAAGAACCTCTAGAAAGGATAAATACAGTTATGGACTTAATGGAGGAATTCGGAAGGTTATCTGGGTTTAAACTAAACAAAACTAAAACAAAGATGTTGATAAAGAACTTAGATGAACAATCCCAAAATAAAATCGAGTTGGAATCCGGGATAAAGATATCGAAAAAGGTTAAGTATTTGGGTATTTGGGTCTCAACAAAAAATATAAATTTGGTGGAGGATAATTACAACAAAACCTGGAGGGAATGTAAAAGAGATCTAGACAGCTGGAGTAGATTACACCTCTCATGGGAGGGGAGAATGGCTGCCATCAAAATGAACATCCTCCCAAAAATGATATTCTTATTTCAAAACATTCCAGTAATCAGGGGCACAACAATGTTTAAGGACTGGCAGAGGACCCTATCCAGATTTATCTGGCAGGGCAAAAGGGCCAGAATCAAATATAAATTGCTCACTGATAGAAGAGACAGAGGGGGGTTCGCGGTCCCGAATCTGCAACTATACTATGAGGCCTCGTGCCTATGCTGGGTCAAGGAATGGATAGTTTTGGATAACACCGACCTACTGGACTTGGAGGGCTTTGATGCTAGGTTTGGGTGGCATGCATACCTATGGCATGATAAGGGGAGAGTGCACAAAGGCTTCGCTAATCACATAATAAGAGGGGCGTTGTTGGAGGTGTGGAACAGATGTAAGAACTTGGTAGAAAAAGACACCCCATGGTGGCTGTCACCCATTGACATTCTAGCAATCAAGAAACCAAACATGGAAGGTAAAAGGTGGACATATGTTGATCTTTTGAAAAGATCTGAGAAAGGATGGGAAATTAGACCCTACGAAGAGTTAAAAGACAAACTAACGGGGTGGTTACAATTCCACCAAATTAATTCCTTATGGAATGAACATAAAAAAGCCGGAATGAGTAAGAACAAGTCCAAGTTCCAGTTAGAAATAATAGAAGGGAAGTCTAAACTCTTAACCAAAATGTACAACCAACTACTAGATTGGGACACTATGGATGAGGAAGTTAAAGAGGTTATGATCAAGTGGGCCATAGACTTAGGACACCCCCTAGATTATGAAAAATGGAAAAAATTGTGGAATAAGGACATGAAATTTTCGGCGTGTGTCGGACTCCGAGAAAACATGGGAAAGATGATGTACCGTTGGTACATCACCCCAAAAAAATTAGCTAAAATGTATAAAACCGGAGATAAGACCTGTTGGAAATGTAAAAAGAAAGAGGGAGACTTTCTCCATATGTGGTGGTCCTGCGATGAAGTGAAGAAGTTCTGGGGCTCTGTTTATGATGAAATAAAAAAGATTCTAAAGCATACCTTGCCTAAAAAACCTGAGGCATTCCTCTTGGGAATGGTGGGGAACGAGATTAATAAGGATGACCAAACCCTATTTCAGTATGCAACAGCAGCCGCTAGGATACTGCTAGCGCAGAACTGGAAAAAACCTAACATCCCAACAATCAGGGACTGGCAAACCAAGTTAATCGAATATATTGATTTAGCAATAATGACACAGAAGATCAGGCATCAGAAAAATACCAAATTTATTAATGATTGGAATAAATTTTTATCATATATGGAGACGATACTAGGAAACACCAAAATCACAGTAGGTATAATATAAAAACCGCGAGGTAAAAAACGATGATTAGTTAGAGAAACTGCTGTATATACTGTTGAGATATAGGTCACGTCGCGGTGGTGGGAAGTCAAATAATGTAATAGATTGTATAATGACTTTTGTACCTTATACTTTTTTCTTTTTCTTTTTTTTTTCTTTTCTCTGTTTTTGTTCCGTTTTATTGATAATGTATTTGTGCTTTTAGATGCTGGATTAAAATAAAAAATTTTAACTGTTAAAAAAAAAAAATGATAGTCTTGACCTGGTACCTGTGAAAAACCTCGGGTGACCAATCTGGTTTTGTGCCATTCTGGTCTGTCTTGGCCTTAAAGACCCATTTGCTATCAACCAGCTTCATCCCTGGTACCAATGGAACTAGTTCCCATGTTTTGTTCCTCTCTTAAGGAATCAAGTTCAGCTTTCATGGCATTTAACCATGGCTCAGCATCCTCTGAGGTTAAACTCTGGACCTCTTGGAAGCTTGAAGGTTCCCAAACCTTCTCTGAGTTACTAACAACAGCTGTATCTGCTTTGGCTGTTTTAGCAAACTCCTCAGCATACCTTTTGGGTTGTTTACCCTTTGTTGCATACTATATGCAAGTCTTCCATGCTAGGCTTCTCCTCTTTAGGAGAATGGTGGCCTATGGTGAACAGTGGTTCCTCCAATTCAGTGTCAGACCCTTCAGACGGTCTGAGAGAGGCTTTCGCACTTTTGTAGTCTGCTGTGTCAGATTCACTGTCACTGTCAGCAGCAGCACTACCACCTCCCCCTGAACTGGCAATTGAACCTGTGTCATCATCAGATTCTTCACCCTCATCAGCATCAGGGTGACTTTGGAAGAGTCCCGCATTGTCTCCCCACTTTGCATTGTACTGAACACTTCTGGTGAATCTTGCCGTCTTCATGTCAGACATTAGCACTCTGTATGCACCTTTCTCGTATCCCATAAAAATACCATGCAAACCACGTTTGCTGAGCTTGCTGCTCTGAGGAGTGTGAACCCACATGTCAGAACCAAAAATTCTCAGGAGCTTGACAAATGGTTTCTTACCAAACAGCTTCTCATAGGGAGTGCATCCTATTGGTGAAGAAATTCTGTTATACACATATGTGAAACAGTTCAGAGATTCAGCCCAATATGAATCAGGCAAATTTGCATCATGCCCTGTAGGGGAGTCTGATTTGCTCTTTCACAGAGACCATTCTGCCATGGTGCTCTGGGATTGGCAACATCATGCTGGATTCCCTTCTCAGCTAGAAAAACCTCAAATGGCTGAGAACAGAACTCCCTGCCCCGGTCAGTGAAAAGACAACCCACCTGTCTTTTGTGAACATTCTGCAGCCAAGCACAGAATTCCTGGAATCTAGGAAATGCTTCTGACTTCTGCTTAAGCATGAAAATATGAATATATCTGGAAAACTGATCTATCAGTACCATGAAAAATTCTGCCTTGCCTAATGATGGCTTTAGTGGACCAACAAGGTCTGCGTGCACAATCTGGTAGGACTCCTTGGCTTCCCTGCCAGACACCTTACCCTTTGGAGCAACTCTGACCTTGTGTTCTGCACATGATTTACATTTCATGTGAAATTTGCAGGGTTTAATAGACACCCCCCTGGACCAGATCAGGCATCAGATGACCCAGTCTTCTGTGGTGGTCATGGATACAACCTGCATGTAAAATTTTGTTAGTAGACACAGCATGGTATGTCTCACTATTTTGCATATCAACACCAACAGCATCATCATAAGAATAAGACAACAAGAACAAGCCATTAACACAGTCAGCATATAAAATGTCCTTTCCGTTGTTCCTGATGGTGCATTTCTGTTTACTGAACTTAATAGTAAAGTCTTGCACTGTCAGCTGAGAGATGCTCAGTAACTTGTCCGCCAAATCTGGAACAAAAAGCACGTTGTGAATCGTGGTCCACCAACTTGGATGCAAGACAGTTCCGATGCCTTCCGAATGCAACGACTGACCGTATGCCTGGTGCACAGTTCCCTTCTGTGGCGTAAACGTGACAAACAAATGTTGGTCTCTGCAAAGATGGCGTGTCACCCCAAAATCTATGATGAAAGCTTCCTAGACTGTTGGACTGGAACAGTGTGTGACCAAAGCCTTGTGTTACGCAGGTTTAGGCTTGCCAGAGCTCTTGCTCTTGCTCTTTGAGCCTTTACAGCCTTTGCCAGTTTCCTCTTTGGCCTTTGGGCGTTGTCTTCAATCCCTCTGCATGTGCCCCATTCTGCCGCAAGAGAAACACCTCACTGCTTTCAGAGCTTTGGCGCCATCTAGTGACTGCATCATTGGTTGGGGTGACAAGGCAGTCAGCTTCCCCTGAACACAACCTGCAGCTTTTCGGCGATCATCCTCATTTTGGAGAACCGCACATGTTGCACTGTCAGATCGGCAGTGGGTAAGACAACCAGCTGTGAAGCTATGCTATCAAACGAACTGTCTAACGAATCCAGGAGCAGAAAGCAGAACAGAGATTCCGGGATTTCAGTCTGTCTCTGTAAACAGACATGTGACATGTAACAATCCCACACATCTGCAGCACGGGAGGAATGGAATTTTCAACACGCCTCACCTCGACGCTTCCCCCATGGACCTCTGCAATGCTGGGCTTGACGGAGCTGTCAAACCCACTGTCCGTCCGCCATTCGTGCCGACCCGGAAGTAGAACTTAGTTTCTACTGTTCAGTATGTGTGATTAGGCTAAGCCCTGCACAAGTTCAGACACTACTCTCCATATATCTTGACACTTCGCTATTGAATTATATATATGCTTTAAATACAAGATAATTTTTTCTTTACAGTGGTACCTCAGGTTAAGAACTTAATTTGTTCCGAAGGTCCATTCTTAACCTGAAACTGTTCTTAACCTGAGGTACCACTTTAGCTAATGGGGCCTCCCACTGCTGTTCTCTGTTCTCATCCTGAAGCAAAGTTCTTAATCCGAGGCTCTACTTCCAGGTTAGCGGAGTCTGTAACCCAAAGTGTTTGTAACCTGAAGCGTCTGTAACCCGAGGTACCACTGTATTCTTTTCTTTGACAGATAGTCCGTGTGGAAAGTTATGAAAAGGTATCTAATAGAATCAAATATAATAATATTTTTTTTCTTTATTACTTAAGAGGAAAGAGAAATCTCCCTGTAGTCCATAGAGTCTCCCTGTAGTCCATTATGTCCCTTTGAACTACAGTTCAAGGGGGGTGATGTGTCAGGGACTGGGTGGATGAGGAAGAGTGGTGGCAGCCAGTTGCACAGGAGATGCCTGAGGGTGACACTGGAAGGAGATTTTGAATCTGGTTCAGACTGGTGGGACAGCAAGGAACCATCAACAGGTGAAACCAGCAGGGAAACATTAGAGCCAGAGAGTGGGGGTGAAGGGGAGAGGCTCAATGTAGGCACAGACTCTGATAGGGAGAGTGCAGAGGCTGCGTCTCCTGCTCGGCAAGACAGTCCTCTTCCTGGTTCTTTTTCCCTTTCTCAGCTCAATAACAGAGGGTAGAAAAAAGAGCAAATTGATTAAGTAGAGCTGAGTCACAGTGGAAGACTGCTGAGAGAGACTTGTGTCCTGGCTCTCTGGGTGTGAAGCAATAAAAGTTAATTGCCTACAAGTCTCGTGCCGACTTCTGATTTACAGCATCAGGCAATGGTCAGGAAGCCTATTCTGGCAGCCTGACATGATGGCAGGCACTGCACAGGCTCTTAGGTTGAGACAAGTTCTACCCAGGGCACAAAGGTGTGAAAAGCTTCATGTTACAGGGGAAGCTTTTTTCACAGGTGTCAAAACATTGTTGAGTATTGTTACGTTCTTTCTCCTCTGGTTGGAGAATTCAAGCTGGTACCTCAGGTGATATCATCAGCTTATGTTCATCTCACGTTCTGGGCCTAGCTACAGGACATGATGGTGTCATGCCATGACTTGCTCTGGTGGTGGTTTTCTCCCTCAGTCCCTTCAGCAGCTTCTGTTTCCATTCCAATATTTCTTCCCCTGGTTGATGAGAATTCAGGTAACTATTCCAGATCCAGTGAAGAGGGAGCTACAGTGGCAGGAATTATTCCCCAGTTATTGAAGGTAATAACTCTGGAGATGCAGAGATTGATCCTGTCTACTGATGCCAGTCTGAGTTGGCATGCTCATCTCAACTAGGGGACAACAACCTAGACTTCTGGACCATTTACCTTTGGGTGTAGTTGGTTGGATGTTCAGGGCAGCCGTTGGTAAGGGCCTATGTGAACATCCCACTGCTCCTCATTCAGCTGGCCAGTGGAAGACCTCGCCACACACCTAGTCATTGCACAGTTTTTGTCATTCATCTTGTGCTTTCCATGTCTCTGCAGCGAATAGATTTTCTATTGGGGCTCGGGGCTCGCTATTAGCTTTCCCTCTTTTTACTCTGATTCCTCTTGTGATCCAGGAGATTCAACAACTGTAGGCTTAAGTGGTCTTTGTGGCCCCATTAGGACTGGGGAGACCACAGTTTGGGGGTCTAATCATTCTTTCTGTGTGAAACCTGTGCATTCTTCCAGTCCAGGAGGATCTGCCATTGCAAAGCTCAGCTGTGCACCTGCAGCTGGTCATTCTTTATCTAACAGTCTGACAGATGAAAGGCTGTGGCTGTCTCAAAATGGTCATTTCTGGAGTGTTGTCTTCCAAGATGGCTTTCTGTAGTTTCATACATAGCAGCTCATGTAGGGTCTATCTGACCTGGTAATTCTGCTGCTGGGATAGATTTCTTGGAGGAAATCCACAGAAATCAGGACATTATTCTGCCTTCCTTCCATCCTTCCTTCTGAGCGTGAATGGCATTCACTGGATCTCCATAGGGATTTACCTAAAGAGAACAGAGTCCTTCCTGTCATCTGACTCTGTTTGTTTATTTTCAGCCTCAAACAATGGGGAAGAAGGTATCGTCAGCTCTTCTGTTTTGTTGGCTGCATCACCAAATGTTACGAAATCTCTGGGTCTGCTATTCTGCTGCTGTCATGGCTTGGTTGACAGCTTCAACCCTTGTTAAACATTGTAAGCTGGATGTTTACAATTCTGCCAAACCATCCTTCGGCAGGAGGGTATTACAATAGGTAGTTTCCCAGTAAGGAGGCAGGCCCACCCCCCCCTCAGCTGCCACCATCATCAGGTAATCTTTGTCATCCAAGGATCCCCTCCTCTCTGCAAGATAGTGTGACATTGGACCTACCATGAAGGTTCATTTTATGCAGGGAATGGAGGGGATCCTACTTGCCCTAGGAGATTTGAGTTTGATCTGTGCTGAGGGCTTCCTCCCACCCTTGTTTTCTTTTCTTGGTTGTTCTCTCTCTAACCGGGTATCAGTGGTTCATTTGGGGAGTTTTCTCTATTCTGTTCTTTGAGACAGTTACTTTTTGACCATTTGATCTCTGCTGTATGCTGCAAAGTGATGTTGCTGAGAGTGCCTTCAGTTTGGAACACTCCTTTTTAAAGGTTTGTGTGTAGGTTCTTTACTTGAGCATGGATACCTTCAACTGGAGAGGTCACCCTCCCACTGCAAGGTAAGAACAGCTCTAATTTGCATATTCCTGCCTAGTAGAGTGAGTTGGAAGGACAACTCATCTGAGGAGCCCACCATTCCTTGCAGAAAATGAACCTTCACAGTAGGTCCAGTTCACAATCTTTATGTTGTCATTGTGTGGAACAGCCACCATGCATGTAACATGTAATCAGGACCTTTACTGCACCTATCTCAAAACAGTTGTTGTTGTTTTTTTATAAAAAAAACCTCATAGAATTAATTCATTCCAATTTTTGACACTAGTGAATAGAGCTGAGATCACTTTTCTGAAATGGATAAACTGGTTAAATTAATCAATTAATCCAGACTAGAACTTTTACATTGTCCTCACTGCAAAATACTACAGCAGCAATCAGAAATTCTTTCCTTAGAGAGAGACTAGTTTTAACTGGTGGTTTTTTAGTTGGTTTTTTTCACTAAAATATCATGAAAGTAGACTATGGTATGTCTTGGTTTATTTAAACTCTTGTTAGGAGCTAACTCTGAAGCATCCAATGCTTCTGAAACAGAGTCTGATCACAGAGATGAGCTTAGTGACTGGTCATTAGCTCCAGCAGAAGAAGAGCGCGACAGCTACCTTCGCAGAGGAAATGGGCGAAGGCGTGGTGGAGGTGCACGTGGTCAAGGAGGAAGAGGTTGGGGATGTTTCAAAGGTGAGTATATGATGATGGTGCTGGATGGCAGATGAGCTATTAGGACTCTTACTCAAGCCCTGTGCAGCAGGTATATGTCTGAAATGAAAGAATGAAGTCTATAGATTTGCAAAAAAAAACACACAAAAAACATTGTAAGAAAGAAACTCTTTAAACTGAATCAGAGCAAAACCAAATCACACCAGAACTATACTTCATGCGAACTGAGGAATGATAGAGCCAAAGTAGCAACTGGCATTTCCAGAAGCAGGAGAATACAGAGAAGAAAGACAAAGCAGTAATGAGAGTTGTCCGCTCACAAGGAAGCCACTAAATCCAACCTGGTTGCTTCCTACACAATATATATCCTGAAAATTGCACAGCCTAGGATTTATCAAGCCAGGTTTGCTATAGGACCCTAGCCTATGTGGGTGTGCCTCCCACCCCTTTTCCTAAACTTTTCTGTGATTTTTGTCTGTCCTAATGTGTCAACATTGGTTTTTGACTAGAAATGTAAGAAATTCCATTATCTGCATTTGTATATAAGTTTTCTACCAGTGTACTCAGTGCAGTTTATTGTTTTAAAAGGAAATATACAAAAAACAAAGCAATAACATGGAAGACCTTTCTAAAATCCAATTTTGATGTGCAGGAAATGAACAGTCACGGACAGATAACCGTCAACATAATTCAAGAGATACTAAAGGGAGAACAATGGATGGGTCACTTCAGGTAAAAGAAAATGCTCTCTGTACTATCAGCATCTGCATTCATGGAGTTGCTCTTGGCAGTCATGGAGTGATGAAGTCATGGATACTCATCCTTGTCTGCACAAGAGTTTGACCCCCCCCCCCCAAGCTACTGTGTTTAAACCAGCCATTGAAAGTTGCTTCATTAACAGCATAGTATGTTAACCAGTGGTCTTTGTCCACTGACTGAATAAATCCATCAGCAGAATGGACAGCGTGGAACATTTTTTTGGCAATTTCCTCTTCAGTCCCCTGTTACCCCTAAATGTACATGGGTAAAGGGGACACCTTGAGCTGGAGCCAGGAATGGTGGGAATCACCTAAAATTGCAGCCTGCCTCCCTTCTATTGGTGACTACTTTCCATCAGTGAACAGACACCATTGGATACCACCCCAAATTATTTTACAGTGGAACCTCAGGTTACGACGGGGATCCGTTCCGGAGGGCCTGCCACAACCCAAAAATGGCACAAGTCGAAGTGCCGCGTCTGTGCGCGTGCAGCGCAATTTAGCGCTTCTGCGCATGCGCGAGTGGCGAACGCGGAAGTAACATGTTCTGGTACTTCTGGGTTTGCCGTGGACGTTCGCTGAAGCGGACGCAGAACGAGGTTTGACTGTACTTCAGTTTTTAAGATGCATCATTTCCAAAGGGTTAAGGAGAGTAATACTTTAGACCAGCTGACATCATAAAAACTCTGAAATGCATTTAATTAATCTTATTTCAAAAGAAACAAACACTGTTCAAGTTTTACTACTTTAGCTTACATGTAAAAAATAAGCTTGCATCTTGTTTGAAAGGTAAGTTTTGTTGGATTTGTCTAGAAAATGAATTCTGCAAAATAACTAATAGCTAGGATATATAATGTTGAATTAAATGTTGCAGAAAATGCTGATCTTTATACAAGCCTTCACACCTTAACACTGTTAAAAGTACTTCACTTGGATTCTTCTTAACTGTACACTTCTAGAATACAGTGGAACCTCGGGTTACGGCAAGGCTCCATTCCGGAGGCCCTGCCGCAACCCGAAAATGATGCACGTCGAAGCGCTGCGTCTGCACACATGTGGTGCGATTTAGTGCTTCTGCGCATAGCACGATTTAGCACTTATGCAAGCAGAGGCGGACGCGGAACAAGGTTTGACTGTATATTTCATTTGCAGAAGGCAGGGGAATAACTTTTTTTCTAAGAAATGCCCTCCAACAGCTCTTCATACGTGTCCCTTTTTAAATTATCAAATGATTATGCTTTATATAACCATATTTGTTTCAGATTAAAATTGACTGCAATAGTGAAAGGAGTGTCCACACTAAAACAGCACAGAATACGTCCAGTGAAGGTAGCCGGTTGCGCACAGGTAAAGATCGTAACCAGAAGAAAGAGAAGTCAGACAGTGGGGATGGTCAGCAACTGTTGGTGAATGGAGTACCGTAAAATTGATAATTGGAGTAGTCATATTTCCTACACTGTTTGAGTAAAACTTATTCCACATTAGAGAAACTTAGTAGGCCAAAGACAAATAGTAAGCAGGATGGCACAGGCATGAAATGAATATTAAAAAAATCTTTTTGCCTTTTTAAATATCAGCATACAGTTTCCCCAAAAATAAAATGTTATACTTGCATTAAAAAATACCTTGAACTTCTGAAAAAATGTTTTCAATTACATATTGCATTTCAAATGATGAAAGAATCCTTTTGCTTGTTTTAAAAATACTGAACTCTGCAATAGTATTTCTGTTCAGCTGTACCATTTTAACGCATCTAGTTAATCACTGCTAAATTTCAAATTTCAGAATAAATAGTGTTTGTGGTAATCAAATTGGGCTTCTGTTTTCAATCCATTAAAAGTTCCTCATTTTAAACATTAAAAAGTTATGTTTTATGTCTTGTGTCAGTTCACATTTTGATTCACTTTGTCAATATTTCAGTGAACCTCAATATACATGTAATATAACTAAATTGTCATTTTCATAGCAAAAAGTTCTATGAACTGTGCCTTTTTTATATCTTGCCAGGTAGGAGTACTGTATTTGGATGCAGAAATCAGGGAAGATGAGTTGGAAACACTAAATGTACAATATATGTAGCAAAATTTCTCCAACAATTAGTACTTTAATAGAAGAATGCAGGCTTTCAATAATGTTTTCCTTGCATAAACATCAAGTAAGGCAGTTTATAAGAATAAGAAATTTATTTTGCACTGAAGATACTGGCAGTTTATGTTACTGAGATTGTATGTTTCGTTTTTGTTTTCTTTTTAGACAAGACAGGATAAGTTTTTAAAAGACATTCCCATTTGTGACAAACAAAAACAATTTCTGGATAGCTCAGTGGGTTTGAGTGTGGTGCTGATAACACCAAGGTTTGATCTCCATATGGGATGACTGCATATTCTGGGACTGCAGGGGGTTGGACTAGATGATCCTCAGGATCCCTTCCAACTCTCCATTTCTATGATTCTAATTCATATTTACCGAGGAAACGAATTGCAGCTTGTTCATAATCTATTAGTGTGTGTCTGCTGTTTGGCCAGAGGACCCATTTAAAATAATAGCTTTCTTTTCAGTTCCCCTACAGTTTTTGGTATAGTTGAAATTTGGAATCTATCTCAGACTATAGAGGAAGTTTATTGCTGTATGTGAAACTTGGGAAAATTCAGGGATAGCATAGCTTAACAGCCTTGGAAACAGAACAGTCTTACAAGGTCTTGTATACAAGTAGATTCAAAACATGTGACTGAAACTGGCATTAAGTTTAGTTGCCCATAATAGGGGGTTGGGAGATGCTTTCTGTTTCTGATCTTAAATGAAGTTTACTTGCAAAAAAACAGTATAACAGGACCTTCTTTTTTTTGGGGGGGGGGGAATGGATCTTCATTTTAAGCTATTCTATTTTTATTAAAATTACTGCAGTAGGAGTGTTGCTGATTATGTACAGATTTGTACAAACCTTGCTACTGTCTCTGTGTTGTGCATTCTTGTTTCTCTGCGTTTAAAATTTTTTCCTTGCATACAAACAAGTATTTAAAAATGGTGCAACCTGCATACAACTTAACAACTATTTTAAAAATGTCTTAAATATTGCCAAACATTAAACGTTGATTTCTAGTTATTTATTTTTGAGGGAATGTATAGTATTTGAAAACTGAATTTGGTACCTTCCACATATCTATAAGGTGTTTGGTTTAAAATACTGTAATGAACCAAGGAAGAATGACCTAGTTATGTCATTGCTCTTGGGCATTATTATCTGTACATATTCACTACAACAAATTATATTTTCTGTTGACATTTGTTTGCTTATAGTGCAATATATTTTATATGCAAGCTGTTTCAATAAAGTTTGGTCTTCCTCTACTAATGGATGTTGATGCAATCTTTATAAGTGATTACTTTCAAAATCAACAGAATGGGAAGAACCAGAGATCTGTTCAAGAAAATTGGAAATATAAAAGGAACATTTTGTACAAAGATTACCATAATAAAGGACAAAAGTGGTAAGGACCTAACAGAAGCAGAAGACATCAAGAAGAGGTGGCAAGAATACACAGAGGAATTATACCAGAAAGATATGGATGTCTCGTACACCCCAGGTAGTGTGGTTGCTGACCTTGAGCCAGACATCCTGGAAAGTGAAGTCAAATGGGCCTTAGAAATCACTGCAAATAACAAGGCCAGTGGAAGTGATGGTATTCCAGCTGAACTATTTAAAATTTTAAAAAATGATGCTGTTAAGGTGCTACACTCAATATGCCAGCAAATTTGGAAAACTCAGCAGTGGCCAGAAGATTGGAGAAGATCAGTCTACATCCCAATCCCAAAGAAGGGCAGTGCCAAAGAATGCTCCAACTACCGCACAATTGCACTCATTTCACACGCTAGCAAGGTTATGCTTAAAATTCTACAAGGAAGGCTCAAGCAGTATGTGGATCGAGAACTCCCAGAAGTGCAAGCTGGATTTAGAAGAGGCAGAGGAACCAGAGACCAAATTGCAAACATGCGCTGGATTATGGAGAAAGCTAGAGAGTTCCAGAAAGACATCTACGTCTGCTTCATTGACTATGCAAAAGCCTTTGACTGTGTCGACCACAGCAAACTATGGCAAGTTCTTTAAGAAATGGGAGTGCCTGATCACCTCATCTGTCTCCTGAGAAATCTCTATGTGGGACAAGAAGCTACAGTTAGAACTGGATATGGAACAACTGATTGGTTCAAAATTGGGAAAGGAGTACGACAAGGCTGTATTCTGTCTCCCTGCTTATTTAATTTATATGCAGAATACATCATGCGAAAGGCTGGGCTGGAGGAATCCCAAGCTGGAATTAAGATTGCCGGAAGAAATATCAACAACCTCAGATATGCAGATGACACAACCTTGATGGCAGAAAGTGAGGAGGAATTAAAGAACCTTTTAATGAGGGTGAAAGAGGAGAGCGCAAAATATGGTCTGAAGCTCAACATCAAAAAAACGAAGATCATGGCCACTGGTCCCATCACCTCCTGGCAAATAGAAGGGGAAGAAATGGAGGCAGTGAGAGATTTTACTTTCTTGGGCTCCATGATCGCTGCAGATGGTGACAGCAGCCACGAAATTAAAAGACGCCTGCTTCTTGGGAGAAGGGCAATGACAGGCCTAGACAGCATCTTGAGAAGTAGAGACGTCACCTTGCCAACAAAGGTCCGTATAGTTAAAGCCATGGTTTTCCCAGTAGTGATGTATGGAAGTGAGAGCTGGACCATAAAGAAGGCTGATCGCCGAAGAATTGATGCTTTTGAATTATGGTGCTGGAGAAGACTCTTGAGAGTCCCATGGACTGCAAGAAGATCCAACACATCCATTCTTAAGGAAATCAGCCCTGAGTGCTCACTGGAAGGACAGATCATGAAGCTGAGGCTCCAGTACTTTGGCCACCTCATGAGAAGAGAAGACTCCCTGGAGAAGACACTGATGTTGGGAAAGATGGAGGGCACAAGGAGAAGGGGGCGACAGAGGATGAGATGGTTGGATAGTGTTTTCGAGGTTACCAGCATGAGTTTGACCAAACTGCAGGAGGTAGTGGAGGACAGAGGTGCCTGGCGTGCTCTGGTCCATGGGGTCACGAAGAGTCGGACACGACTAAACGACTAAACAACAACAACAAACTTTCAAAATCAACTTTGAAACTATTTTATTTTTGTGTTAAATTGGAAATACTGTTTACTCCATATGTGTGAAAGCTGAAACATTTTCAATTTAAAGAATTTGCCTGATAATGTGTCGTTACTGGTTAAATTGTACATCTTTAGCTATTATATGCACTAATTTTACATTCAAGGTTGGCTTTTATAAGTTGCTAACTAGATTTGACTTACTAAAACTGTAATAGGTTAATCAAATTTTCAAATGACATTTTTGCTCTTTAAATGTGAATCCCTTTCAAAGTAAAAAATCCACTGTTTTTAAGTACTCATACATTTTTTAAAAAAAATGTAAACCAAATTGAAAGACTCATTTTGAAAATTGTGTGTTGTGTGGCTATTCCCGCCCCCTCCCACAGAATGGAATAAATAAAGACACAGGACCAGAATTTAGGTTAATGGGCGAAAAATAGCCACAACTTTATTGTTTACAGGTAAGAGCAGTATTGGCTTTAGGCATTGGCCCTATCAGACTAACCGGTATAACCGGGAAGGGTTAAGCACCAACAGGGGGAGCCCCCGAGATGCACATCCCTAGGCGCTCCCCGAGGGGTTACCGCTCGGGAGCGCGCTTTAGGCCCTAGCCTCCATAGGTTTCGGACGAGGCGACGCCCCCCGGAGTCCTTTAACGAACTACCCTTCAACATTTGGGGGAGCTGATGGCGTTCCTCCCCCATCTCATTTGCATAATAACACCCCTGCCAATGCCTAACCGCCACACGAGCCAGGCTCGCCGCCAGTACCCTCAAACCTGTAACCAATCCCTGATCCCTTGGAAAATGTCAGCAAGCCAGCATCGGAATGGTGCACGCCATCCCCGCGGTAGAGGGCCTCTTCGCTAAAATGGATGCCTGGGTGCTCAATGACCCGCCCACCCATCGCGGCCACTCTACGCGCCACCGAGCGCTCCAGGATCCTTCTGGCTCTATTCACAGCCACCGGGTTTTTGGAATCCCTCCACACGCGCCTCTCAAGCAAGAGATGACCAGATAATCGTTAGGTTCGGATAGGAGGCCCGCAACTCCCCCAGATCATTAAGAATATGCCACATTGAGTCCACCCCCTTTCTGTAAGCTAGGTCGTTCTCGCCCAGTTGGATGACCACCGCCTCCGGTGGGCCTTCAACAGCAATTCTTTTTGTAACTGCTGGGAAGAATTCTTCCCAGCGCATTCCACGACGCGCGATCCAGGAAACGTCAACATTGTTTGGAAGCTGCAACTCGCACCAGCCCCTGGCAACCGCACGCACTCTTGCCCAGTGGACAATGCTGTGGCCGATGATCCACAGACGCACCGTCCCGACACCTGAAAATAAAAGAGAGCAAGAGAACCAGGTCAGTGGGGCCGATGGAGGAAGGAATGTTAGCATGTCTTCCGGATGTATCCCCTGTAAGCGTTCGACTTCCACTGCCCCATGTCCATTATCCTCTCCGCCGGTAAACCCATGTGCACAGCGGTGGTCGCGGCCCCGATGCAGAAGGAATGTGCGGTGTACTCCTCAGATGGGAGCCCAATGGCAGCGATTGCCTTGCGCATAACCCTCGTAAACTGATGCTTTGACAGGCGAGAGGCATCTGCGTGTATGAAGAAAGGGCCACAGGCTTTAGGTCTTAAACACAGGAACTTTCTTGCATCCTTTACTGGGCAAGGGCCGGCCTTCTGAGTAGCCTGTAGGCAGATTAGGGACGGTCTTTGAACTGTGAATTTTTAGGATTACTTCGGAGCTAGACAAAGTCACGTCCTCCAAGAGGAGCCCCCTGTTATTTTTAACCGGTTGGTCCTCACAGACCACCTCACCTATGCGCAAGGCGCCAAAGAATGCGAATGAAAAGGCTGTGGAAAATAACCTGGCCTCATACCTGGACCAACAAATGACCCTGAGCTTCTTACGTATTTGCATGAGTATGTCGTAAGTTATGGGTCTTCTGCTGTCGGAGCTAGGAGGCCGAGACCTACGCCAGCCCTCCAGCATCTTCCGCACCACGAAGTGTGCACAGGGGTCGACTGAGAACAGAGCTTTGGAGAAGAACGATATTGCTGCAGAATGAATATTTAGGGTTTTGGGGGCCCGCCCTAGGTCGCGGAGGCGCACAAGGTATTCTATAACCTCCGACTTAGTCGGGGGCCTGCCTGGTTTTAAAAGCCCTTTCTTCTGGCGAAATGATGTGAAATCTAACCACGGCTTGTTATAGGAGGGTGGTTGAGGGTGCGACTGATGACAATACTCCCTTTATCGCTTCTCGTTGCCAATACTCCAGAGGTGCTCTGGAAACGGCTGCGGCAGCTGCTGCGCATCCGGCGCCAATAAGCGAAAGCGATCCGTCTGGAAACGAGACAGAGCATCCACAATGTTGTTATCAATACCTGGTACGAATTTGGCATATAAGTTTAGCCGAAGGCAGGATAGGACAAAATACCGTAAAAGCGACGCTACTCTAGGCGAACGGGAAGATTGCTTATTTAAGACAGACACCACTGCCTGGTTGTCTGTCCAATTTAAATTGCTCGACCCATAGATGAATTGCGACTACGATAGGGAAGAATTCTAAGAATGTTAAGTCGCGTAGTATGGGTTTGCCCTGCCATGACGAGGGCCATCGCTGTGCGCACCACTGACCTCTGAAGTAGACACCAAACCCCAGAGAACCTGCTGCGTCTGAATGGACCTGGAAGTCGGATTGAAGGGCCATGCTATCTTGCCAAAGTGAAATTCCGTTATAGCCATCTAAGAATTGCAGCCAGACCTGGAGATCCGACTTTACTGCCTTCAAGAGGCACACCCTATGATGTGGCGACCGTAAACCTGCTGAAAATTTGCCAGCCGTCCACAAAAGGGGCGACCGGGTGAAACCACTCGGCACGCGAAGTTAAGGTGGCCCAAGAGTGATTGAATTTGCTTGAGGGTAACCTTTTTTAAGGGCAATAGCTGTGAAATTAGCTCCTTAAGGGCCACCAATTTCTCGGCAGGAAGGCGAGATGTTTGGGCAATAGTGTCGAGCTCAATGCCCAGGTAAGTCATTGTAGTGACTGGTCCCTCAGTCTTTTCATTCGCTAAAGGGACCCCCAGCTCTTCCGCCATGGACATGAAGGCCTGCACCAAGGCCGTACAGTCATTAGCATTACTTGCTACCAAAATAAAATCATCCAAGTAATGCCCCACCCCTTCAGAACCAGATTTAAATTTCAGTGCCCATTCCAGGAAGGTGCTGAAAGTCTCGAAAGCAGCGCAGGCAATTGAACGCCCCATTGGCATTGCTTTATCGATGAAATAAGCTCCCTGGAATTTAAAGCCTAACCAACGATAGTCTTCAGGGTGGACCGGGAGGAGGCGAAATGCGGATTCGATGTCACATTTGGCCAGAAAAGCACCCCTGTCGAAACCCCGAACCAGTTTTACAGCTTGATCAAAGGATGCATATTTCACCGTGCACAGCTCCTGGGGGATAGCATCGTTAACTGAAGCCCCCTTTGGGTAAGAAAGGTTATGTATCACCAGGGAGAAGAGTCGGTGGAAGAAGATTGGAAGAAATTTAAAGACTATCTACAGAAATATTGTAAAATTAATGAATGTTACAATGATGTTGGATAAGAAGTTAAGTGGTTTTTAGCTAAAATGCTATAAGGAATATGAAAAAATGGATTATTAACAGGTAAAAATTTAATGTTACAATATTTTAAGATTAAAGACTAGGATAAACAAAGAGGGAAAGGATTTGCTGAACTAACAAATTGAATTGGAATACAAAAAAGGGAGGTGTGAGGAGGTCCAGGAAACAAGCAAATGAAAGATAAGTAATGGAAAGATGGAATTGTTTTTAACTTATTTTTATTTTGTATTTTTCTTTTTTTCTTTTTTCATTTTGTAATACTTTGAAAATCTTAATAAATATCTTATATATATAAAAAAGAAAGGTTATGTATCATCCTGAATTCCCCAGGGGCCTTTTTGGGGACAATGCCGAGCGGTGAAATATGCAGCTGATCAATGGGAGGTTCTGCAAATGGACCATCCACCCTACCGGCCAAAATTTCCTTCTGAATCTTTTTCATCGCTATGTCTGGTCTCTCCAAAACTGACTTCTGATTGGGGGGGGCAACTGGAATTGGGGGTGAAAGCAACTGGAATTCTGAACCCTTGGGAAAACCCATCCCATAGGAGAAGGACGGCTTGCCTATTAGGATATAGATTTAACAGCGTTCTTAGGGGTTGGAGCTTAATCGGGGAGTGAGCTAGGTCGAGAGACAAATTAGCGATTTCCTGCTGCCCCGTGGATGGGTCCTGACACACCTGAGGGGGCACCCTGGTTTCCCTGGTGGAGGTGACCCCTGCCCCCCCCGAAAGGGCTGCTGCTTGCTCTTGTAGCAGTTGATAGCCGGGTGGCTACCTAAACACTTATCACATTCGTGCAAGTACTTACAAGAGGTGCGCTGGCAGGCCCCTTTATTGAAATCCCAGCAGTGCTTACGCCGTTTTGTGTCCACCTTACCAGATTTTGCTTGGTCGTGTGTTTTCTTTTCGATGTAAGGCCCCACGTGCTCCATCCAGTAGTTATTGTCCCTCTGATCCCAGCGCGTGGAGGACAACAGCGAGGCATTCCTACGAAAATCCTCGTCGTACGAGATGGCAGCCTCATCTCCCGCTAATTCCTGAGCCCTTCTCACGTGCGCCAGATAAGAACCCACGTTTTGGATAACATCCTAACACTATCCCCATGAATACCTGGTAGCCGTTGAGCCAGTTCTCGAATGTACGCTCCGCCCGAGGGGATCTATATCTTTTCTTACCATAATGCCGCTTTTTCTCCCCTTTTCCCTTTATGCGGTGTTGCCGCAGCAAATGTTTAAAATGTTTTTATATATTTTAAAATGTTTTATAGGGGTTTTTACTTTTTACTTTGTTGTACCACCGTGAACGGTGGTTTTTATTGATGTATTTTTATTTTGTTCCGTTGTATTTTGGTTTGGGGTTGGATATTGAGTGGGGTGGGGATTTGTTTTGTTGGTACAATTGTTTTTGGTCTGTTTCGTTTTCTATTTTGTAAATGGAGGTTGGTTTGAGGCTTGGGATTGCTACCATAGTGGGGCGAGGGAGGTATGGCAGTGGGGGCAGATGTCATAGGCGAAGGGGATCGAGATACGGATATGCTCGTACCCCTTCCAATCTGCGCCCCATCCCGAGGGACGAAGGTAGGGTGAGCAAGGATTACTCACCTCCGTCACTGGTGTTGTGCAATGCCAGGTCTATAGGCAACAAAACCACCACCCTGCGAGACTTCTTCACCTCGCACGGGGTTGACCTGGCTTGTGTGACGGAGACCTGGGTGCGCGAAGGGGAAACTGTTACCTTACGAGAGATGGCGCCCCCGGGTTTCTCCACCCTCCACCAGTCGCGGACTGTGGGCCGGGGGGGGAGGGGTGGCATTATTAATCCGAGAAGACTGTTCTTTCAGGGCTCTACCATCGCCATCGATCCCCGGCATTGAATGTGTTGGCCTAGTGTGGGGCTCCGAGGTGAGCTTGGCTGTCTGGCTGGTGTACCGGCCACCTAGCGCACCAGCAGCCACCCTGTCAGGCCTGCTGGAGGCGGTGGCCGGCTGGGCCTTGGAGTTCCCTAACCTATTGGTATTGGGGGACTTCAACATCCATGCTGATGCCATTCCCTCCTCACAGGCACTGGACCTGGTGTCTTCCATGGCGACACTAGGGCTCTCCCAGTTTGTGTTGGGCCCCACACATCAAGCAGGCCACACGCTGGATTTGATCTTTGGCGCCGGTATAGATGTGATCATGTCTCCTTCAATGAAGGTGCCATGGTCTGATCACTACGCACTGAAAGCCAGGATTGATTTTCCACCCCCACCCTGCTTAGGTGGTGAGCCAATTTGGGCTCGCCCGCAGAGGCTGATGGACCCTGATAGATTCCGTCAGGCCTTGCGGGACCTTGCTCCCCCTGGCGACTCATTGACTGAGCTTGTTGAGGGCTGGACTATCCAGCTCCTAGCAGCCATCGATGAGATCACACCTAGGCGCCCTCTGCGACCCCGCAGAAACCGGGCTCCCTGGTTTACCGAGGAGCTTCGGAAAATGAAGCGAGACCTCAGACGGCTAGAGCGAGTATGGCGGGGTGCCCGTGACGGAGCCTCAAGAACATCTTATAGGGTTTTTATGAAAACCTACGAGATGGCAGTGAAGGCCGCTAAGAAGTCCTACTTCTCGGCCTCCATTGCATCCGCTAGCTCTCGCCCGGCGCAATTATTTACTATAATTAGGTCTTTAACGTCCCTTGAAGGACAGCCAAATTTAAATAACAATTCGACACACAGCTGTGAGGCATTTGCGAGCTTTTTTGTGGAGAAGGTCCTGTTGCTCCGCCATGACCTCCCTGCCAATTTGGATACAATAAAGGAACTGGAGGCCCCTCGACTGTCCTCGGGTCCAGTATTGGACCACTTTGACCGGATATCCCCAGCCGATGTGGACAGACTCCTCCAAGCTGGAAAGCCCACCACCTGTCCTCTTGACCCGTGCCCGTCTTGGCTGATTAGAGCGTGTCCAGACGAGGTGCGGGCCCCCCTGGGTGATATCATCAATTTGTCCCTTGGCACCGGGATATTCCCAGGGGAACTGAAGGAGGCAGTGGTGCGTCCGCTCTTAAAGAAAACATCATTAGATCCTTTAGATCTATCCAATTACCGCCCGGTTTCGAATCTTCCATTCCTGGGTAAGGTGATTGAGAGAGCGGTTGCTGAACAGCTTGGTAGGTTTCTGGATGAAACATCGGCTCTCGATCCATTCCAGTCCGGCTTCCGCGCTGGTCATGGGACCGAGACGGTTCTGGTCGCCCTAACAGATGATCTCTGCAGGCAGCTGGATCGAGGCGGGTCGGGGCTGCTGATTCTTTTAGACCTGTCAGCAGCCTTCGACATGGTCGATCATGAACTCCTGGACCACCGCCTTGCCGACGTGGGGATCCAGGGCACAGTCCTTCAATGGCTGCGCTCGTTTCTCTCTGGGGGGGGAATTGTCATCGCGCCACTCCTTGGTGTGTGGAGTGCCTCAGGGTGCGATTCTCTCCCTGATGCTTTTTAACATCTTTATGCGCCCCCTCGCCCAGCTTGTCCGGAGTTTTGGGCTGGGTTGCCATCAGTATGCCGATGACACCCAACTCTATCTGTTGATGGACGGCCATCCTGACTCGACCCCAGATACACTGACCAGATGTCTGGAAGCTGTGGCTGGATGGTTACGTGGGAGCCGGTTGAAGTTAAATCCTTCGAAGACAGAGGTCCTCTGGCTGGGACGGAGCGATATGGGATTGAGGGGGCAACTCCCATCTCTTGCGGGGGTGCAATTAGTGCCAACATCGTCCGTTAAGAGTTTGGGTGTAATCTTCGATACCTCCCTCTCTATGGAGGCGCAGATTACAGCTATAACAAAGGCGGCATTTTTTCATCTCCGCCAAGCTAAGCAGTTGGCTCCTTATCTCTCTCGCCCTGACCTAGCCACTGTGATCCACGCGACGGTCACCTCCAGACTGGATTATTGTAACTCGCTCTACGTGGGGCTGCCCTTGAGACTGACCCAGAAACTCCAGCAGGTGCAGAATGCCGCGGCGAGACTCCTTATGGGGTCCTCGCTGCGAGATCATATCCATCCGGTATTATACCAGCTGCACTGGCTCCCGGTGGAGTACAGGATCAGGTTTAAGGTGCTGGTTTTAACCTTTAAAGCCCTATACGGCCTAGGACCCTCGTACCTACGGGACCGCCTCTCCTGGTATGTCCCACAGAGAAATTTACGGTCTGCAAATAAAAACATCCTAAAGATCCCAGGCCACAGAGAGGTTAGGCTGGCCTCAACTAGAGCCAGGGCCTTCTCGGCCGCGGCTCCAATCTGGTGGAACGCTCTGTCACAAGAGACTAGGGCCCAGCAGGACCTGACATCCTTCCGCAGGGCCTGCAAGACAGAGCTGTTCCACCAGGCCTTTGGTCAGGGCGCAGCCTGACCCCCTCCTCTGGCAATCGGCATTCTGCACAGAATTTTGCTTGATGGTTGCCATTAATTTGATTTTAATTTGATTTAATTAATTTTATAATGAATGTTTTTAGAATGTCGGACTATTTTGATTGTTGTTAGCTGCCCTGAGCCCAGCTTCAGCTGGGGAGGGCGGGATATAAATAAATTTTATTATTATTATTATTATTATTATTTGTGTCGGCGGTAGCAACGTGAACATATCTATGAAATCCCCGTTCAATATCTTATCCCTTTTTCTCTTAGAAAGGTGATTACCCAAGATAAAATCAGTAGACAAGTGCGTTGAAACTTTAACATCTTCCACTAACGCCCCATCTTTCCATTCAAGAGTACCGTTAAAGGTTTTCCGGTGAGAATTGGCCCTCCTCTCATGAATCCACAAGGGAACACCAGTCTCTTTGCCCTCCCCCCAGTACGTTTCCATGGGAGCATCACTATCATCCTCAGAAGAAGAGGTACCTGTCTCATCCTCGGAATCGGAGTTGTCCCTCCTGCTCTTCTTAGACACGTGCTTCTTCTTGGCTTTCCGCTTCCCTCCGCGGGTGCTGTTGTCTTGCGGGGCTGGGTCATTGGGAGTTGACACTGCCTGCTGTGGGGGTAACTCCTCATCTGAAGATGA
This sequence comes from Podarcis muralis, assembly GCF_964188315.1. Lineage (NCBI taxonomy): Eukaryota > Metazoa > Chordata > Lepidosauria > Squamata > Lacertidae > Podarcis > Podarcis muralis. The sequence continues at coordinate 9,456,201 of NC_135674.1, forward strand.
CCCCTCCGACAGACTGTGGTGAGCTGGAGGATCCTGGAAAACACTAGGGACGCCAATTACCTCCCAGGTTGTATTAGATGGGGCGGCACTAGGTTGTTTAGACTTCCATGAGCCAGCCTTGGATTTCTGTGCACTGGCCTTGGCCTTCTGCGCACTAGACTTGGCCTTCTGTGCCCATGCGGTTTGTAAACGTGTTTGGGGGCGACTGGGAAGCCCCATGCCTTGATGTGACGTGCTAGCCACGGCTGAAGAGGGGCCAGCCTGGCCCTGTTGGCTGAGGGGGGTGTCGGGGATGCAATCTTGTGAAACTTCCACTATGGCGGAAGCAGGGGCCACAGGAGGCCTGCATTGCACGTAAAATGTTTGAATCGCCGAAAAGAATTGAGCTAAGGCTTGAGGGTTACAGGGCGCGACGGGTACTAGCGCACCACCCGTCTGGGATGACTGGGGATTGCCCGTTTGCCATGGAGTCGGCGCTTTTTGAACAGCCACTCACTTATGTATGTATGTATAACTGCCTATTTAGTTATTATATATATATATATATATATATATATATATATATATATATATATAATTCTAATTATTATAAAAATTATTTTATTATTTTATTTATTATTATTATTTATTTATTTACTTACTATTTATTTATATATCTATATTTACTTAAATATTTATTTTAAATTCACTTAAAGCTACTGCTGCGATTATTAAGCAGTTGTTAAGGTTGATATGTATCCCAATCAAAAGGACTCAAAGAATAGCACTGCAGCTGAAGCGCAAGGCCTCACCAACCTGGTAATAAAATTTTCCGTTTAAATTGTGCCAAGAGTTACCAAGTAAATATCTCAGTTGCTTGGCCAGAAAATTAATTGTTTGACCACCAAGGCAGCCTCCACACGATAATCAGATTTAATTATTTATATCCAGCAGCGAACTAAAGTAAATGAATCAAATATTTATCTGCAAAGCAGTCTCCTCTAAAGTAGACTGGAATGAAAATAACCGGCAGCTTAGGGTAAAGTAATGCAGTTGCAAAGCAAGCCACTTAAAACCAAGCAGTGTCTTTCACTCAATAAATTCAACTAAGAACTACCAATGAATTATTCAAAGACTTTTAAGCAAAACCAATGAGTTATTTAAAACACAAAGACAGCCCTTCCTGCGGCAATCTTGAATGAATTATTAAAGCAGGCAGAGCAATGAAATATTAATGTATAAGGCAGCGCAAAGAAAAGGATTAAATGAATCACGGCAGCACAGCGAATTAAAGATAAACGATACGGTCAGAGATGCCGGCCTCACTTGAAAGAATTAATCCACCTAAACAGATCAGAAATGCTGGAAACTGCAAGCAACTGTTCCGAAAAGTAACCTTTTCAAGAGAAAAAGAGAGCCCTTGCCCGCAATGATACAGTAGCTCCTTTATAGCTGCCAGGCAGCTGCCGGTAGCTTGCAGACAAGGGGATGCCTCACCCAAAATGGCTACTCCCGGGACCACGTGGTCCACACAAAATGGCGCCCGCCTCTTCCTGTTACCTGGGCAACCACGCCCGCCTCAATTAAATTACCTGCCGACTGAGATTGTGCCGAATTTAGCTGTAAAAGTTAGGGAAATGGGAGCCCAGCCAGAGACCTGACTCTTAGCAAATGGCGATGGTTCCTTGGCGCTTCTCTTAAAGCGGGAAACTGCTGCGTTGTATCCGCGAAAAGCTGCGCTCCGCCGCCAGCTCAAAGCACGCCGGCGTCATATTAACCCCCACCAAAAAACCCCGTTTTCCAGCGCCCGCAGTCCCCGCAATTATCTTTAATCCTGGAAACAATAAGAACGTTCTGCCGCCCGCTCCCAGACACGCGCCGGTGTCAACTTAAGCACAAACCCCCGGTCCCCTGCGCCTGCGAACCCCCCACAATTTAGCTCTGGGTGAGCACACCACCCCACCAATGCGGCAAACCTCCCGTGAGCACTGCTGCAGCTCACGACCGTGGTCTCCGGATTCCAAGCGGGGCCGAGGCAAAGAGGCGAAGAAACGCGGTGTCCGCTCTGAAGCCGAAGGTCCGCTGCGGCTCCTCAGGGATGGCAGTGCTGGAGCTGGAGTAGGTCCCTGATACCTTCGCCCGTCCGGAATAAAAGAGACGCAAAGAAAAAACTAGCTGAGAGGGAGGCAGCACACAAAGGATCCCGCGGCTGGAACGGCAGGCGCGCCGAGGGGAGCGCGAAGATCAAATGGTTTTGGAACGCTGCGAAGGAAAGAATCCTAAAGCCGAAGAAAAGAACACGCAGCCGCAATGTTCAGTTTCTGTTAATTGGTTCTCGTGGGAAACTTGCAGATTCTAGCTTCGCACAATTAACTCAGGCTGGTGTCAATTTACTCTTGGCAGAAAGCCCAGGTCTGCTTGACCTAGAAACTACTTACTCTGATTGGTTAACGACCAGCACTCAACTCTGTTATCAAGGGTTTGCTAGCTCAGTTTGAAGTGAGGTGTTGTTAGGAGTAGAAGTGCTGTGTATGGTTTTGAGAGAGAGAAAGAGAGGGTTTATTTTGCTTTGTTTTTGTATGCAGAAACTCTGCTGGTTTTATTTTTTCCTTTTAATAAATCCTGTAAATAGTTCTTCTGAGTCTAGCTGACTAGTCATTACTGCCGCAACTAGCTTCCTCGCTGTGCAGGAAAACTCTGCTACGTTTGGGCTAAAGCCAATAGGGCTATGCCTGACACTTCAAAGTTCCATGAGGTTATGGGCATTGTGCTGCCAGCCTGAGTTGCGGTGGTGTCAGCATCAACGGCGTTGGTTCCAGTAGTTCCAGAAGTTGTTGTTCTTTGGCTGGTTCCTGACCGTGGTGAGCTGGTGACGCAGCGGACACAAGGACAACAGCTGCAGCGTGTGAGTGCTGGGTGCTGTGGTTCCTGTTTTCTCTCTCGGTGGTCGTGAGTAGCTGGTTCCGGGTTCCAGGGACATCGCTCTCAAGATGGCCTCACAACCAGTTCAGATGGCTTTTGAGCATCTGAATGACTCCAATTACTTGCTGTGGTCGGAACGCATGCAGGCAGTGCTGCAGAGGGATCGTCTCTGGCAAGTGGTGAGTAAGTTTCCTGCGAAGCCTGATGATGAAGACCTCGATAAAGACCAAAGAGCAAGGGCCACAATTGTCTTGGGGCTGGAAGATTCCCAGTTGCCGTATGTGAGGGGAATCAAGACAGCTAGAGGTGTGTGGCAAGCACTTAAAGAACTCCATGTGCGTGAGACAGCGGTTTCCAAGCTGTTCATTCGCAAGGCATTGTACAAGGCAATGTTACAGCCTGGGGTTACAATGCAGGAACACCTACACAGTTTACAGTTAAAGTTTGTTGCGCTACAGGAAAGAGACTGTGCGTTAGACCAGCAGGAGAAGGTGGCTATTATTTTGAGTTCTCTCCCGGAAAGCTGGGATAATTTAGTTTTGTCTCTAGAAGGCATGCAGGAGCATGATTTATCAGTCAGTTACGTTACTGGGCGTTTGATTGAAGAATGGCAGAAGAGGCAAGAAAGGTCGTTTGCTGCAGAGGCTTCTACAGGTGGGCGGTTTGGAAGGAGTTCTCATGCCGTGCCAGAGGTGAAGCAAGAGCAGCGTACCGGTGAGGAGTCAGCGTTTGCTGTTAGGCGTTGTTTCCGATGTGGGTCTTCAGCGCATCTAAAACGACAATGTCCGGAGTTGGTCAAGTCTCAGTTGCCGGTGCAGGAGCAGAGACGAGATCAGCAGCAGCAGCAGCGTAAAAAGAAATTCTTCAAACGAAAACAGTCGGCTCAGCTGGTGACCGGCGAGGTCAAGATTGCTGATGAGAAACAAGCGGTCTGGGTGGTCGATTCGGGAGCATCTCGCCACATCGTGAATTCAGATGAATTGTTTGTTTCCAAGAACTCAGCACAGCGCAGCCAGGTGGCTCTAGCAGACGGAAGTACTTCCGAAGTGATTTCGGGGGGTGCAGTTTTTGTTCCTTGTCTTCGTGAATGCCTGCAAAATGTACTTTGTGTGCCTTCATTAAGGAGCAATCTGATGTCTGTAGATTGTTTGCTAAAAGCCGGGTTTAAAGTGTATTTTGAAGGAGACAGTTGCATTATTAAGAAGGCTGGTGAGATTTTAGGCACTGCTAAGTCAGAGGGAGGCTTGTTTTGGCTTAAAGCAGGATCTCAAGTTGCAGCAGTAGTCAGTAAATCTCAGCCTGCAGTGAATAACAAAGCTATACATGACAACTGTGTGCACTTATTGCATAGGAAAATGGGGCATGCTTGCTGGAAAAGTGTACTAAAAATGTCTGAATTGGCTGATGGGGGTAATTTAAAGAGTTGTAACAAGTACCTTGATTGTAATGTTTGTAAAAAGGTTAAAACCCACAGAGTCTCTTACCCCAGAAGTGACAGAGTTAGTGAGTCACCGCTACAGCTGGTTCACATGGACGTAATTGGTCCATTTGCTGTAAGCAGGGGTGGATCGCGCTTTTCATTAACAATTGTGGATGACGCCACACGTTATTCTTGGGTTTTTCCCATGAAGAATAAGGGTGACGTGTTCACTAAGTTTAAAGGCTGGGTGGCATCTGTGGAAAGATTTCTGTCCATTAAACTCAAAAGGATTCAGACAGACAGAGGTGGCGAATTTATGTCAAATGCTTTTAGAGACTGGTTACAAAAGCGTGGCATTGGGCATAGAAAAACGAATGCTTTTTCCCCAGAGGAGAATGGCGTTGCAGAGCGGAAAAACAGATCTTTACAAGATATGATGTTTGCCATGCTTGACGATGCTGATTTGCCCATGTCTTATTGGGGGGAGAGCATGCTCACCGCGTGTTATCTCCAAAACAGGCTCTTTCATCAAACTATAGGTACAACCCCGTACTTTAAATTGTTTCAGAAAAAACCCAAAATTGACCATTTGCATGTGTTTGGATCAAAAGCCTGGGTATTAATTCCGAAACAAATGAGGAAGAAGGGAGATCCTAAGACCAAACAGTTAGTGTTTGTGGGTTACCAGGAGCTGGGAAAAGGTTTCCGTTTTGCTGAAGGGACAAATGGCATTGTGATCTCCAGGAATGCCAGTTTTTGTGAACATAGTGGCTGGGAGAGACTACATGCCAATACTGAGGTTTGGTTTGAACCTTCCCAGGAGCTTCATGACTCTGAAGGTAGACATAGAGAATCAGAGTCTGAGGGGGAGGAAAGTTCAGATAAGAGCTCTCAAGAAAGTGGAGTTAGCCAAAGACCAGTTGCTAAGCAACAAAAGAGAGGTCGTAGTTCTGAGGAGGAAAGTGGGTCAGAAGAAAAATTTTCTCCCAGAAGATCTAAAAGACAAAACAAAGGAGTGCCTCCGGTGCGTTTTTCCCCAGATACTGCAAATGTGTTTAGTGTGATTGCAGAACCCAAGAGTTTTCAGGAGGTGTTAAAGTTACCAAAAGAGGAGGCAGAGCTCTGGAAACAGGCAATGGAGGAAGAGATGTCCTCTCTGAATGAGCACAAGGTCTTTACACCAGTAGCAGCGCCTGAGGGGGCAAAGATTGTAGGCTGCAGGTGGGTAAACAAACTAAAAGGTTTGCCAAACAATTGTCCAGTAAGTTCAAAGTGAAAGACTTAGGCCCGGTTAGGACATATCTAGGGTTGGAAGTGTGCTGGGCCCAAGATGGCAGCTGCCTAATTAGTCAGCAGAACAAAGTTAAACAACTACTGACTACATACAGGATGCAGGATTGCAAAGGGGCAGTGGTGCCTATGGATCCAGGTTTCATAAAAACACTTCATATAGATGAGAGTCCTGAATTTGAACATCCTGATGTATATCACTCTGTAATTGGAAGTTTATTGTATATAGCACAGTGGTCCAGACCTGATATTAGCTATGCAGTAGGCATATTAAGTAGATTGGTCTCAAAACCCACACTAAATGCCTGGAAAGGGGTAAAACAAGTTCTGAGGTACCTCAAACAGACAATTGGCTATATGTTACAATTAAATTCTTCAGAGGATGAAATGTTGAGTTGCTACTGTGATAGTGACTGGGGAAATTTGCCGGATAGAAAATCTGTCACAGGACTAGTCATAATGGTCGGTGGAGCTTTAATCAGCTGGCGGTCACGCAAGCAAGACGTTGTAAGTGTGTCATCAACGGAATCAGAGTACGCCGCATTGAGTGAATTGTGCAACGAGGTGATTTATTTCAAGCATTTGTTAGCAGATTTAAATGTAAATTGTGGAGAACCAGTACAAGTTTACATTGATAATCAAGCTTGTATAACCTTAAGTAAAACAGAGGGTTTCAAATCGCGTTCCAAACATATCTCTGTAAAATACCAAAATGTACGTTGCTGTGTACAAGACAATGTAATCACCTGTACTTATGTATCAAGTGAAGAAAATGTAGCAGATGTGTTAACTAAACCATTGGCAAAGATAAAGAACAAGCGAATGTGCAAGGGTTTAGGTTTGCTGGAAAAATGATCTCCTACATAGGTGTATTTGGTGTTAATTGTCCAGCAGAATCTGTGAGGGGGTGTTCAGTTTCTGTTAATTGGTTCTCGTGGGAAACTTGCAGATTCTAGCTTCGCACAATTAACTCAGGCTGGTGTCAATTTACTCTTGGCAGAAAGCCCAGGTCTGCTTGACCTAGAAACTACTTACTCTGATTGGTTAACGACCAGCACTCAACTCTGTTATCAAGGGTTTGCTAGCTCAGTTTGAAGTGAGGTGTTGTTAGGAGTAGAAGTGCTGTGTATGGTTTTGAGAGAGAGAAAGAGAGGGTTTATTTTGCTTTGTTTTTGTATGCAGAAACTCTGCTGGTTTTATTTTTTCCTTTTAATAAATCCTGTAAATAGTTCTTCTGAGTCTAGCTGACTAGTCATTACTGCCGCAACTAGCTTCCTCGCTGTGCAGGAAAACTCTGCTACGTTTGGGCTAAAGCCAATAGGGCTATGCCTGACACTTCAAAGTTCCATGACGCAAAATATAAAATAACCAGCTTGTAAAACGGAGACCAAAACCGCAGCTGCTGAAAGAAAAGAAAGGGGCGAGCATGGGCTGCCCCAACCTTAAATGCCCTTTACAAGTCCCACCCCCTCCGCCAGCCGATTGGCTGGCGCGGTGAATGATGAATACTAATGATCCCGGGATTCCCTAGGTCCCGCGGGGCTGCAGCCAGCCCCGCGAGGGTGTGAATGGGGCGTGAGCCCGCAACCCCCCCTCCAGATGTCGGGAGTGGCATTACAAAGGTTTAAAGTGTAGCAAATGTCTGATGTTTGGGTTCACTTCCTTACTAGTAACTTCATATATTGTCTAATGAATTACAATTATTTTGAAAAAAATAAAGGGTTTTTTGAAGACTGAAAAATATTTGTGAATTACCACAAAATTTGAATACAGTATAAGATAGCCTCGATAACTTGAAATACAATATCAAAATGATTATTTCTCACATTATTGTTGTATAAAAGACAGGAAGAATGAAGAGAAAATGTTGACTTATTTCCTTAAACAAGGTTGTTTACTATGCTAGTAAAATACCTGAACACCACTCACCTAATGTGGGAGCATGACCTTGAAATATTCATATTTAGATGCCCAGTAAATGTCTTCCACAAAATGATTCAGTTTTTACATTTTCTACCACATAATTTATTATTTAAACTATATGCTACTTAACTACAATAGTCTTAAGTGGTTTGCAAAGTTACAGTAGAAAAAATAAAACTGAGTTAAAACTCTTAAATCAAGCTTCAAGTAAAATACTTCTGTATATGCTGGAAGTTAATTAAGGACAGGACCTGTCTCTCCCATTGGCTTTAACCAAAAATTACTAGGGCATTTTAAGGGGGAAACTCTGTTCTTACTGTTGGTCCAATAAAGGATTTCATGGGATTGTTTAGACTGACTACTAGTTCAGGTGTGAGGAACCTTTGGTCCTCCAGATTTTGCTGGGCTACAACTTGTGGGATAACCGGTTTCATATAACCAATGTGCTTAAGTCTAATTAATGCATGGAGGGGTTAAGGCCATACAGTAAGCTGTCCAGCCAAGCTTAGCTGACATTGGGAGGATCTAGAAAATCAAGTCATAGAATCATAGAATTGTAGAGTTGGAAGGGACTCCAAGGATCATCTAGTCCAACCCCCTGCAATGCAGGAATCTCAGCTGAAGCATCCATGACAGATGGCCATCCAACTTCTGCTTAAAAACCTCCAAGGACGAGAGTCCACAACCTCCCTAGGGGAGACTATTCCACTGTCGAACAGCTCTGACTGTCAGAATGTTTTTCCTGAGGTTTAGTCAGAATCTCCTTTCTTGTAATTTGAAGCCATTGTGGTTTGAGTCCTATCCTCCAGAGCAGGAGAAAACAAGCTTGCTTCATTTTCCTTATGACAGCCCTTGAGATATTTGAAGATGGCTATCATAGCTCCTCTTTCTCCTCTTTTCCAGGCTAAACATACCCGGCTCCTACAACCATTCCTCATAAGGCTTGGCTTCTAGACCCTTGATCATCTTAGTTGCCCTCCTCTGCACACGTTCTGACTTCTGTTGAGGCAGCCTAGAAGAGCATTATATTTTTTGCTGCTGCATCACACTGTTGACTCACGTTAAGCTTATGGTCCACCAAGACCCCTAGATCCTTTTCGCATGTACTGCTAGTAAGCCAGGTGTCTTCCATCCTATGTTTGTGCATCTGGTTCTTCCTGCCTATGTGCAGAACCTTACATTTGTCCCTATTGAAATTCATTTTGTTTTCTTGCGCCCAGTTCTCCAACCTGTTAAGGTCATTTTGAATTCTGAATCTGTCCTCTGTGGCATTAAGCTACCTTTCCCAGTTTGGTGTCATCTGCAAATTTGATGAGCATCCCCTCAATTCCTTCATCCAAGTTGTTTATAAAGATGTTGAGCAACAATGGGCCTAGGACAGAACCCTGAGGCACCCCACTTGTCACTCTTCCCCAGGACAGTGAGGAACCATTAATGAGCACTCTTTGGGTTCGGTCAGTCAACCAGCTAGAAATTCCGAACAGTTACCTCATTCAGCCCACCTTTTACCAGCTTCCTGGCCAAGAATACAGTCGTACCTTGGATCCCAAACGTCTTGGTACTCAGACATTTCGGCTCCCAAATGCCGCAAACCTGGAAGTGAGTGTTCCCGTTGGAAACCAAATGTCTGACAGGGCTTCCATGGCTTCCGATTGGCTGCAGGACCTTCGGTTTTTGAACATTTTGGAAGTCGAATGGACTTCGGGAACGGATTCCGTTCAACTTCCAAGGTATGACAGTATCATGGGGGACTTTGCCAAAAGCCTTACTCAAGTCAAGATACACTGTGTCCACAGCACTCCCCTCATCCACCAAGTTTGTAATTCCATCAAAAAAAGAAATGAGATTGGTCTGGCATGACTTGTTTTTCAGAAACCCATGCTGGTTCTTAGTAATCACAGCACCCTTTTCTAAATGCTCACAGATCGGAAGTCTTTGTTCTTACAGAGGGAAGTCTTTGTTCCTTCTTCCATCTTTCAGAGATGCTCAACAGTGTTACAAGCCACAAGCAAAACTAGACTTTATTTCACCTGGGTCAAAAACACAGTTTGGCACACACACACTCCCCACACATTTGCATACACACACAGAGAGGCTGGGAGCGTCAAAGGCACCCCTCTGGAGGCTTCACCCGGGGCAAAAAAAACTGGCTAGCCCCCCCCCCTCGTAGCTACAACTCTGACCTCTGACTAAGCCACGTTTTACTGCCTGTGCAACATTTTCTGAATGTTGTATGGAAAAGCATATTAATCTGACCTTTGGAGAGTTTAAGTAAACCATTAAGTAAACCATTTTTAACTTACCGAACATCTTTTTCTGTGCTCGCAGAAGAGGGAAACTTTGGAAGGAATTCACAAGGGCATATTTTTAAAGGTCTAACAGCTTGTATTTCCACGCTTTACTTTGCTGCATATTTTATTATTTCAAATCTCTGCTGGGGTTCTCTCACCAAAGAGTACTTGCCTAAAACTTGGATCTTGGCATCCAAAAATATTTCCTTTTATATCTATTTTTCCTTGCATACTACATGCGCGCACGCACTGTGTGTGTGTGTGTGTGTGTGTGTGTGTGTGTGTGTGTGTGTGTGTGTGTGTAAAGACCCACTCTAGTTGTGAATTAATTTGTTATAAACTGTTTTTAATGTCTTTTGCATTGCCGGACCTTCTGGTGAAAGGCAGGCAATATACTGTGAGAGATTTATTGCAAATGAAGTGTGCTAATAAATCTCGCGCCCACATGCTTCTTCTGTGGTGAGCTTTGCAGAGTACACAATGTCGTTGGAAGCCGATTGAAGTCTGGACGTTGTCTTCCGGACAATGAAGGGAAATAGCATGAATGCTTGAACTTGTGTTTATTGTTATAAGCAGTAATAAACACATAATTACACACCGTCACACCACCATCAAACCACCACCGCAGCCACAGCATCACTATCACAGAATGCAGGCATATCTATATATAGCTGCTCTGTTACAGCATGACACTGATTGGCTGATCTAAACCAATCCTTAACTTACACTTACTATTGACCATCCAGTCAGGCTGTCTCTAGGCAGACTACTGTCTCTGGGCAGACTGCCAAGTATATCTCACACCCCCTCACAGCCTGCTCAGAACAGCTGCTAGTCCCTGAGCATATACAGAGTGTGTTATTAGACTTTGTTGTCTAAACCCATGCTTTCAGCTAACATTTTACACCTCAAAAACATTAGAAGCTTGGTCATAGCATCAGCTATGTTCTGGGCACTTTCACAATATATACACATTATTACATTCCTTTGGACATTCATAGAATCATAGAATCATAGAGTTGGAATAGACCACAAGGGCCATCGAGTCCAACCCCCTGCCAAGCAGGAAACACCATCAGAGCACTCCTGACATATGGTTGTCAAGCCTCTGCTTAAAGACCTCCAAAGAAGGAGACTCCACCACACTCCTTGGCAGCAAATTCCACTGTCGAACAGCTCTTACTGTCAGGAAGTTCTTCCTAATGTTTAGGTGGAATCTTCTTTCTTGTAGTTTGGATCCATTGCTCCGTGTCCGCTTCTCTGGAGCAGCAGAAAACAACCTTTCTCCCTCCTCTATATGACATCCTTTTATATATTTGAACATGGCTATCATATCACCCCTTAACCTCCTCTTCTCCAGGCTAAACATGCCCAGCTCCCTTAGCCGTTCCTCATAAGGCATCGTTTCCAGGCCTTTGACCATTTTGGTTGCCCTCCTCTGGACACGTTCCAGTTTGTCAGTGTCCTTCTTGAACTGTGGTGCCCAGAACTGGACACAGTACTCCAGGTGAGGTCTGACCAGAGCAGAATACAGTGGCACTATTACTTCCCTTGATCTAGATGCTATACTCCTATTGATGCAGCCCAGAATTGCATTGGCTTTTTTAGCTGCCGCGTCACACTGTTGGCTCATGTCAAGTTTGTGGTCAACCAAGACTCCTAGATCCTTTTCACATGTACTGCTCTCAAGCCAGGTGTCACCCATCTTGTATTTGTGCCTCTCATTTTTTTTGCCCAAGTGCAATACTTTACATTTCTCCCTGTTAAAGTTCATCTTGTTTGTTTTGGCCCAGTTCTCTAATCTGTCAAGGTCGTTTTGAAGTGTGATCCTGTCCTCTGGGGTGTTAGCCACCCCTCCCAGTTTGGTGTCATCTGCAAATTTGATCAGGATGCCCTTGAGTCCATCATCCAGTCGTTGATAAAGATGTTGAATAAGACCGGGCCCAAGACAGAACCCTGTGGCACCCCACTAGTCACTCTTCTCCAGGATGAAGAGGAACCATTGATGAGCACCCTTTGGGTTCGGTCAGTCAGCCAGTTACAAATCCACTGAGTGGTAGCATAATCAAGTCTGCATTTTACCAGCTTCTTTACAAGAATATCATGGGGCACCTTGTCGAATGCCTTGCTGAAATCAAGGTAGGCTACATCCACTGCGTTCCCTTCATCTACCAGGCTTGTAATTCTGTCAAAAAACGAGATCAGGTTAGTCTGACATGACTTATTTTTCAGAAATCCATGCTGACTATTGGTGATCACAGCATTCCTTTCTAGGTGCTCACAGACTGTTTGCTTAATGATCTGCTTCAGAATCTTCCCTGGTATTGATGTCAGACTGACTGGGCGATAATTATTTGGGTCCTCTCTTTCCCCCTTTTTGAAAATAGGGACAACATTTGCCCTCCTCCAGTCTGCCGGGACTTCGCCTGTTCTCCAGGAATTCTCAAAGATGACTGCCAGTGGTTCTGAGATCACATCTGCCAGTTCTTTTAATACTCTTGGATGCAGTTCATCTGGCCCTGGAGACTTGAATACATCTAAACTAGCCAAGTATTCTTGTACTATCTCCTTAGTTATTCTGGGCTGTGTTTCCTCTGCTGAATCATTTGCTCCAAATTCTTCAGGTCAGGCATTTCACATTTTGCATTTACATTGCATTTTACATTTTGATATTTGATCGCAACATGTTTCGTCCTCCCCCTAAATTGGTCAGTTTTGCTCAACGTAATACATGCTTGATTATCCATAAACACCTGAATGGGAAGTTCACATTTTATGCCCAAATCAATCAATAACTATAGAAAACCAGTTCTCTGCAAAGTTTACTTAGAGCAGCGTATTCTGCTTCTGTGGAAAAAACACTCACAATGTCCTGCTTCCTGGACTTCCAGCCCACTAGGGATCCTCCAAACATAATTACCAAACCGGTTATTGATTTTTTATCAGATAAATTAGCCCAATCGCTGTCCAAGTAACATGTCAGCACTTCTTGGCCTGCTGAGGACAATTTTAAGGAAAAATCAGCTGTTTGTTTTAGATATCTCAGAACTCTTTTAACGGCCTTCCAAGCCAAAACAGTGGGTTTGGCCACTAGCCTACTCAAAATTCCAACTGTGTAGCAGATGTCCAGGCTGCTCCATTGAGATATGTATATCAAACTGCCAATGGCTGACTGGTACAGATCTGGGTGCTCAAATACTGGGCTTTCTTCTGTTTCTAGCCCCTTGACAAAACCAACTTCCATCAGCGTTCTTGCGCCTTTGCATGCCATACCCTGCCAGCAGCTGCAGAATCTTAGTTTTCTGGCTCAGCAGAAAACTGCCATTGTTGGCCCTGCGCACATCCACGCCCAAATAGGTTTGTACACAACCCAAATCTCGAACCTTGAACCTCTGGCCCAGTTGTGTGGAAAAACTTTTGATTTGATTGTCCCCTTTGGCCATGTGTAAAAGATCATCAACAAAAGCTAAACAGAATTCCTGCTTGTCTCCTGCCCCATGCACATACATGCAGTTGTCAGCTATGCTGCGTTTAAACCCTAAAGATACCAGAGTTTCGTCCAGACATTTGTTCCAAATGCAGGCAGATTGGCATAGGCCATACAGAGCTTTGTGTAGCCAATACACTTTGTCTGAGCCTGTCTCAAAACCTGGTGCTTCCGACATATACAACTCTTCCTTCAGATCTGCGTTCAAATATGCAGTTTGGATATCAAAATGATTGACTTTGTACGTGTGTTTCGCTGCAATGGTGAGGAGCAAGTGCATACTATCACTCCATGCAGTAGGCGCAAATACCTCGTCAAAATCAAGACCTGGCCTCTGGGGAAAACCCTTTGCTACCAGGTGTGCCTTGTGTTTAACTCCGCCTGAAGCAAGAGGCTTTAACTTGAATACCCATTTACACCCCACTGCCTTCTCACCTTTGGGCAGTGAAGTGGATGTGAACACCTTGTGCTCCCGAAGAGTTTGCATCTCTTCTTTCATTGCCCCTTCCCAGAGCAAAGCTGCTTCTCGTGGCAACTATATCATTTCTTGGTAGCTTTGGGGTTCACAAATTACCTTATACACATGAGTTAAATCAGCGTTGTATCGGTCAGGTAGCACTTCGTTGCTTCTGTTTGACCTCCTGAGTGAAGGTCTGGCCTCCCCCTCATCACCCCCATCAGAGCCTGGCTCCCCTCCAGGATGATAATAATAATAATAATAATAATAATAATAATAATAATAATAATAATAATAATTTATTATTTATACCCCGCCCATCTGGCTGGGCTTCCCCAGCCACTCTGGGCGGCTTCCAAAAGAATATTAAAATACTGTGATACATCAAACATTAAAAGCTTCCCTAAACAGGGCTGCCTTCAGATGTCTTCTAAAAGTCTGGTAGTTGTTGTTCTCTTTTACATCTGGTGGGAGGGCGTTCCACAGGGAGGGCGCCACTACCGAGAAGGCCCTCTGCCTGGTTCCCTGTAACATGGCTTCTCGCAGTGAGGGAACCGCCAGAAGGCCCTCGGTGCTGGACCTCAGTGTCCGGGTAGAATGATGGGGGTGGAGACGCTCCTTCAGATATACTGGACCGAGGCCGTTTAGGGCTTTAAAGGTCAGCACCAACACTTTGAATTGTGCTCGGAAACATATTGGGAGCCAATGTAGGTCTTTCAAGACCGGTGTTATATGGTCTTGGCGGCCGCTCCCAGTCACCAGTCTAGCTGCCACATTCTGGATTAGTTGTAGCTTCCGGGTCACCTTCAAAGGTAGCCCCACGTAGAGCACATTGCAGTAGTCCAAGCGGGAGATAACCAGAGCTTGCACCACTCTGGCGAGGCAGTCCGCAGGCAGATAGGGTCTCAGCCTGTGTACCAGATGGAGCTGGTACACAGCTTCCCTGGACACGGATTTGACCTGTGCCTCCATGGACAGCTGTGAGTCCAGAATGACTCCCAGGCTGCGCACCTGGTCCTTCAGGGGCACAGTTACCCCATTCAGGACCAGGGAATCCTCCACACTTGCCCGCCTCCTGTCCCCCAAAAACAGTACTTCTGTCTTGTCAGGATTCAATCTCAATCTGTTAGCCGCCATCCATCCTCCAACCGCCTCCAGACACTCACACAGGACCTTTACCGCCTTCACTGGTTCTGATTTGAAAGAGAGGTAGAGCTGGGTATCATCCGCATACTGATGAACACCCAGCCCAAATCTCCTGATGATCTCTC
The DNA here is from genome assembly GCF_964188315.1 of Podarcis muralis. NCBI lineage: Eukaryota > Metazoa > Chordata > Lepidosauria > Squamata > Lacertidae > Podarcis > Podarcis muralis. The sequence continues at coordinate 9,471,241 of NC_135674.1, forward strand.
GCAGCGGCTGCATGTAAATGTTGAAAAGCATGGGGGAGAGGACAGAACCCTGAGGCACCCCATAAGTGAGAGCCCAGGGGTCTGAACACTCATCCCCCACCACCACTTTCTGAAGACGGCCCAGGAGGAAGAAGCGGAACCACTGTATGACAGTGCCCCCAGCTCCCAGCCCCTCAAGACGGTCCAGAAGGATGTTATGGTCGATGATATCAAACGCCGCTGAGAGATCCAGCAGAACTAGGAAACAGCTCTCACCTTTGTCCCTAGCCCGCCGGAGATCATCAACCAGTGCGACCAAGGCAGTTTCAGTCCCGTGATGAGGCCTGAATCCCGACTGGAAGGGATCCAAATGGTCCGCTTCTTCCAGGCGTGCCTGGAGTTGTTCGGCAACCGATCGCTCAATCACCTTGCCCAAGAATGGAAGATTTGAGACTGGGCGATAGTTGGCCATCGTGGCCGCATTTAAAGATGGTTTTTTAAGAAGCGGTTTAATAACTGCCTCTTTCAGTGGGTCTGGGAAGGCTCCCTCACGGAGGGAAGCATTCACCACCCCACGAAGCCCATCGCCCAGCCCTTTCCGGCTAGCTTTTATAAGCCAAGATGGGCAAGGATCAAGGAGACAGGTGGTTGGTTTCACTCGTCCAAGCAGCCTGTCCACATCCTCGGAGGTAACAGATTGGAATTGATCCCACGCAATTTGACTAGACAGGACTCTAGCACTCTCCCGCCCCGGCCCTGCTCCCACGGTGGCGTCTACCTCTTCCCGAATCTGAGCGACTTTATCTGCAAAAAACTTTGCAAAATCATTGCAGGAGATCATGTGGCCCATACTGGGCCCCGATGTAGCAGGTGGTTCCGCTAAATTGCGAACCACCTGAAAAAGTCTCCTGCTGCTGTTTTCTGCAGATGCAATAAAGGCGGTGAAGAAATTCTTCTTCGCCGTTGCTACCGCCACTTGGTAGGCTCAACATTGAGCTCTAACCCGTGTCCGGTCAGCTTCAGAATGGGTCATCCGCCACCGGCGCTCTAGCCGTCTCAACGATTGTTTCATTGCCCTCAGATCCGTGGAAAACCACAGGGCTGTCCAGGCTCCATGCAATCGGAGAGGGCGTGTGCTGGTCCCAGGGGGAAGGTTACCGTTGGCGTAGTCAAAGTCTGGTCCTGGGTCACTGGTCTGGAAACAGTTCACAAGGAGCGAGGCGAGGTCCGAAGCAGGAAGCTGGGCGGGGACAGGAACACTGGAAGGTCAGGTCTGGGTCCGGGCAAGAGCAGGTACTCAACGACGTTGCTCCCACAACCTGGGACCGGGCTGACTGGCCTTTATCTTCTCTGAGGCCAGGGGCGGTCCCGGCCCCCAGGAGACCCGCCTCTCCTGGCCTTAAGGCGAGCACTCCTCCTGGGAGAAACCAGTTCCCTACGCCTCTCTGCCCTGAGCCTCTGCAGTTCAGGAGAGGCTGAAGGGTTACTGGACCCAGGGGGAGACTCACCTGTAGGCACTGAGTCCTCAACCACCTCCGGAGCCAGAGTGGATTCACCTGGTGCCTGCTCCTGAGTATCCGGCACAGGTGCAGGCGCCTCAGAATCAAGGCCCTGCTCCAGTTCAGCCGGCCCTGGAGGCAGGGACTCCTGTGCAGGTTGGGATTCCTCCGGTTCAGCCTCTGAATCGGATTCCCAGGCCATCACACCATCCCCCCTCCCAGCCCCCCCCTCAATCGAGGGTCTGGACCCGGCTTGCTGGGGTACGCCGCATGGAAATCTTGGAGGCAGGCAGGCGCGTGGACGTTGGCTGCTGGTTCCCAGGAACGGTCCTCCGGTCCATACCCCTTACAGTCTATGAGATACTGCAGCTTTCCCCTGCGGTATCGGGAGTCCAGAATGCGTTCCACCTCGTACTCAGGCTCCCCTTGATCTAAAACTGGCTGCGGTCGGGGACGGTTCAGGTGGAACTCGTTGGGTGGGGCCACCGGGCTCAGAAGGGACCTGTGGAATACCGGGTGAACCTTCAGGGTTGCGGGCAACCAGAGACGGAATGCCACAGGCGAGACCTGGTCCACGGTAGGAAACGGGCCGGTGAAACGGGCGTCCAGCTACTGCGAAGGTCGAGAGGGGTGGAGGTGGCGAGTGGAGAGCCATACCAGGTCACCGACTTGGAGTTCCGGCCCCACCTGGCGGTGGCGGTCGGCCTGGGCCTTGTACGCCTCCTTGGCCTGGCGCAGTTGCTCTATCAATAGCTGTTGCTGGGACTGGAGCTCCTGAAGCCACTCTGTCACCGCAGGGACCGCGGATGCCGGCAGCACATCCGGAAACAACCGTGGATGATAACCGTAACTGGCCTGGAACGGGGTCTGCTGGGTGGACGCATTCACCGCGTTGTTGTAAGCGAACTCCGCCAATGCTAGGTGGTCGACCCAGTCATCCTGCTGGTAGCTGCAGTAACACCGGAGGTACTGCTCCAGCACCGCGTTCGCCCGTTCCGTCTGGCCATCGGTCGGTGGGTGGTAGGCTGGTGAGAGACAGACCTCTGTCCCGAGGGTCTGGTGCAATGCTCGCCATAACCGGGATGTGAACTGAACGTCCCGGTCGGACAACACATGCTCAGGTAGGCCATGCAGGCGGAAGACATGCTGAAGGTACAGCTGAGCGGTTTCCTTAGCTGTGGGTACGGATGGGCAGGGGGCACAGTGCACCATCTTAGTGAAATGGTCGGAGAAAACTAGAAGGCAGGTACAGCCACAAGACGGGGGTAAGTCCTCTACAAAGTCCAGCGAAACCGTGTGCCAAGGACGTGGTGGGACTGGCAATGGCTGAAGTAGGCCGGGGGGTCGCCCGGTAGGGCCCTTGGCCCGCCGGCAGACATCATAACCAGCGACGTAGCGAGCCACGTCAGCCTTCAGGCGGGGCCACCAAAACTCACGGCTTACCAGATGGGTGGTCCGATACCGCCCAAAGTGTCCCGCTGCTGGGGCATCATGGGTCATCCGGAGAACCTCAGCCCGCAGTGGCCATGGCGGGATGTACAGGCGACCGTGGTGCAGCAGAAGGCCCTGAATTGTTTACCTCTATGGGCTGACTGGCCTTTATCTTCTCTGAGGCCAGGGGCGGCCCCGGCCCCCAGGAGACCCGCCTCTCCTGGCCTTAAGGCGAGCACTCCTCCTGGGAGAAACCAGTTCCCTACGCCTCTCTGCCCTGAGCCTCTGCAGTTCAGGAGAGGCTGAAGGGTTACTGGACCCATGGGGAGACTCACCTGTAGGCACTGAGTCCTCAACCACCTCCGGAGCCAGAGTGGATTCACCTGGTGCCTGCTCCTGAGGATCCGGCACAGGTGCAGGCGCTTCAGAATCAAGGCCCTGCCCCAGTTCAGCTGGCCCTGGAGGCGGGGACTCCTGTGCAGGCTGGGATTCCTCCGGTTCAGCCTCTGAATCGGATTCCCAGGCCATCACAGGGCGCTTCGGAGCCAAACAGTCGATAGCCCTGGTTAACTCTGCATTCCAGCGGGCCACCAGGGAATCAGCTGAAAGGCCATCAACATGGGATAAAGCATCCCCTACCACTCTCTGGAAACCATTTGGATCCATTAAGTGGCGGGGACGGATCATCCGAATCGGTCCCACCTCCCTGCAGAGGGGAAGGGGCGCGGAGAAGTCAAGTTGCACCAGGAAGTGGTCTGACCATGGCACTTCTTTCGTTTCGCTTTTACTTAGTGTCAGATCACCAACATCCATAGAGGTAAACGTCAGGTCCAAGGCTATGGGTTGGGCCAGACTTATTCAGGGACAGCACCATGGAGGCCATGCTTTCCACGAAGTCCCGAGCGGCCCCTTGTAAGGTCGTGTCAGCATGGATATTAAAATCTCCTAGGACAACCAAACTAGGTGTCTCCAGGAGAACATCCGCCACGACCTGAAGCAGCTCGGGCAGGGAATCCTTGCTGCAGTGGGGAGGTCGGTACACCAAAAGGAATCCTGTACTGCCCCTATTGCCCAACTTCCAGAACATGCACTCAGAGAACTGGGTCTTCCCAATAGGATGCCTGGTGCAAACTAATGACTTCCTAAAAATCACTGCAACCCCCCCTCCCCACCCACAAGGCCTGGGTTGCTGTGCGTAAGAGAAACCTGGTGGACAAGCAGTGGCAAGGACAGGCCCATCTGCTTCATCCAACCAAGTCTCTGTTACACATGCCAGGTCAAGTCCTCCATCCATGATCAAGTCATGGATGGCAGTGGTCTTATGAATCATTGACCTGGCATTGCACAGCAGCACCTTCAGGTCATGTGGGTATCCCTTGCTGATTCTAGTATCCGTCCGGTCAGGACCAGACCCGGAGGCAGGGATAGTCCTCAGACAATGACTAAACCTGCCTCCTCTGTAATGACATGGTCTGGTCTTAGCGTAACTCCTCCTCCTACCCGTGATCACTGAGATCGGTTGTCCCAGCGCATCCCCCTTTGTGGAACATGCCCCAGCCATTTTGTTGGCTTGGACCCACTCCCCGGCAGCCCTGACCCCTCCCCTTAAGAACAAAATAAGACCTTAAAACAAAAAAACAAAACAAAAAAACCCCAGAAAACAATACAATAAAACAATACGAATAAAAAACTGTAAAAATTACAAATCCATCAAAATCAAACAAATTCCCAAGCCCAACCAAACATCCATCCCACCCCCATCCCCCCATATACAAAAAAGAGCTGGGCCTGAATCTGCAAGCATTGCATCCATCATCTCCTGCAGAGATCTATGCCAGTGTTTCCCAACCTTGTGCCTCCAGCTGTTTTTGGCCTACAATTCCCATCATCCCTTGCCACTGGTCTTGCTAGTCAGGGATGATGGGAGTTGTAGTTCAAAAACAGCTGGAGGCACAAGGTTGGGAAACACTGATCTATGCTTACGCCCTGCCACCCCATTTTCCTTGGGGCTGTGGGGGTGTTTTCCTGTGGCCTATCCCACGCTTTCTAAGCCAAGCCTGGAAATCACCAGAAAGAAATCCCACCCCCCATCTGACTGCAAATTCCGCTCTTTGTATGGGATGTTGGAAAACAAGCCCCCTCCGGAGAGGCTGGCCCCTCTCCCTGCTCTCGGAGCTTGTTTACCGGTAATCTTCCTCTGGCTGACATCCCGGAAAGACCAGGGAGATTTTGATAGGTGACATTTCCCAGCGTGGAAAATGCACACCCCCTCCCTCCTTGCATCCCTAGCAGGGAAAGGAGATAGTCAGAAAGTCTATTTACATCTCTTTATTTCTGACTTTGCAGCACTACAGTAAACATGACCGAACAGTTCAGTGTTCAGCAAGCAAGTCAAACTTCCTTCACATGCGCAAACGGAAGGTCTCATATTACACACTTCACAAAGCTTTGAGAAGCCTGTGAACTTCCGGGAATATTCTTTCCCAAAGCTAGTCACATCATGTGATGTTTTCACCAAGCTGCCAGTTTGCAGCTGCGTTGCTCTCATATCGTAACATGGGAACTGTTTTTCCACATACGCAGCCCATTCTTTGAACATGGTAAAAGACTCACTTTTGTGTTTCATCAAATACACCCAGCAAAAATGTGTGGCATCATCCGTATTGTCAACACATAATGTGAATTGCCTCTGCTGGGATTAAACGGGTCGCAAATGTCTGCATGCACTAACTGCAAGGGTTTTTCACTCACTCGGTCACTTCATGGGTAGGAACCACGGTGACTTTTGACCTGCTTACAGACATTGCAATCAAGATACTTGCTGCAGCCTTTTAGCTTAAAACCATCACTCAAATCAGCCATCTTGGCCACACTTCTCCAGTTTGAGTGGCCTAGGCGACAGTGCCATTGATGTAAACAGAAATTGTGGAATGCCACATTTTTACACTCGGGCTGCACATCACCACTGCTTAAAGCAACTTCCTGCACACCATCCCTCAATAAGTACAGGCCATTCTCAAGTAGAGCCCTCCCTAATGTTTTCCCTTCTTTCTGGATTAAACAACACGTGTTTTTGAACACCACGCTAAAACCAGATTCAACCAGACAAGAAACAGACATTAGGTTACTCTCAAGAGAAGGAACACACATCACATTGTCCAATTGTGTGTGTAAACAGGAAACGTACACGGATCACACTGATTGCATTCCAGTCTTTCTGCCATCAGCGAGCACTATCTGCTTCCGTGGCGCTGATGTTTTCTTGGCAAAAACCGTCTCAGAATTGACCAGGTGCTTGGTGCTAGCAGAGTCTATGGTCCAAGTGTTTGGTTGCACCTTGTCTGCACACTTGACCACAGCTGCAGCAAAATGCGCCTTTTGCTGCTTCTTGTTGCGCTTCTGCTGTTTCTGGGCTCCTATACCAGCCCCCTCTGGACAGAACTTTTGCAGATGCCCAGGGGATCCACACTTGAAGCATCAATGAACGGCAAACGCTGTCTCCTCTCCGGCTGGCTCCCGGGAACGCTGCTGCTCAGGAATGCCGCCTGCACTCCTCCCAGGTCGACTGCCCTCCGAAACACCCAAGGATGCTGTCTGCCTGCGCTCCCGCTTCTTCCCTCTGACGTAGTCCGCTGTCAAATCAGTAGCAGGCATTGCCTCCAGCGTTAACACCAAATTGTCCCAGCTATCGGGCAGAGAACTTAGAACAATGCAGACCTTTTCTTCCTTTCATAAAACAACTCCGCGCTCCTGGAGTGCCATGAACTTCAAGTTCAAACCATGAAGGTGCTCCTACATACTCTCCCCCGGTCTGAGCATGGCCTTCTAAAGATATTTCCTTATCGAGAGCTTGGACCTGGCTGTTTCATGGATGTGGAGATGTGGAGTCTCCTTAAAACATCCCACACGTCCTTTGCGGATGCCTGTCCTCTCACATGTGGCAGCTGCATATCATCAATCTCTTTCCCCTGTTGTTGGAGTCACTCGGTTTGAGGAATTTATTGACATTTTAATAACTGAACTGTCCCACTTGCACTCATATAGGCCACCTAAGTAGAGGGGGATTGGTGACTGGACTGACAAAGAAACCATAGCAATTAAAACCAAGTTTAGGAGAATCTATAGAGAGTTCAGAGAGATGGGCAGCTCCCGATTGCCTGATATTACTTCTCCAGATCCCGACAACTCAAGGAAACTATCCAGCTCAGCCAGATAAGATATAACCAGGCATGTTGGGATACGTTAATCTCAGCCATCCTAATGAGAGATCATAAGAATTTTTGGAAGGCTGTAGCAGACTCCCCACAGACACAGGATGATTCGCTGAAATTGGTTCCATCTTTATTATGGGTAGAGCATTTCAAGGCAGTTTTCTTCAATGACTGTATCCCACCTGATAGTCAGGATCATGCCACCTTTACTCTCATGGATGTCTCCATTACTGAAGTTATAAGTTTAATCGACCAGATGAAACTAGGAAAGTCTGCCGACCCTGATGCCATTCCATCTGAATTAATCAAAGCCAAGTCAGAGGGGTGAGCTCCGATACTAGTGGAACTGTTCACTATGATAGATAGATCTGGTATTATGCCTAACTCATGGCAGCAATCTATAATTATTCCAATCTTTAAAAAGGGTGACAAAAAGCTGCTGTCCAGCTATCGGCCAATAAGTCTATTGTCAAACATCGGGAAATTGTACGCCAAACATCTGTTAAATAAACTAACTACTTGGCTTGATGAGAATAACATCATAGGTCCAGAGCAGGCAGGGTTTAGGCCAGGGAAATCCACTTTACGCAATTGCATAGTGTTATTCCATTTAGCCACTAAGTATATGTGGCTCCACAAAGAACGTCTCTATGTGGCCTTCCTAGATATTAAGGCTGCTTTTGACACTGTTGACAGGGAGCTGTTATGGACCAAATTGGAGACAATGGGCCTAGAACCCAGATTACTTTACTTGATCAAAAAGCTTTATACAAAGAACACCTGCCGTATAAGAACAACACCAGGGAATGAAATGACAAATCCTGTCATCATAAACCGAGGAGTAAAGTAGGGCTGTGTACTCGCTCCCTCTCTTTTTAACCTTTTTCTTAACAACCTTGCGTCTTCACTAAAACAGGTGGATGCCCACAGCCCAAAACTCAATGCATTAAGCATTCCCATCCTCCTATATGCAGATGATATGATTTTGCTTTCACGGACAAGAATTGGTTTAAAGCAATTGTTAAATTCCTGTATTGGCTATCTGTCCAGAATGAAATTGTGCATGAACTTTGATAAAAGCAAAATAATGGTGTCAGGGGCTCAGGAGCAGAGGCACAGGGGAGAGAGGGGATGGAGAGCGAAGGGGAAGAATCTGAGGGCAGCGTAGGGGAGTATGAAACTGGCCCGAGAGATTCCATGAGTCTCTCCAGCGAATCAGAGGATTCCCAGAGGGGGGCGCCGATGGCCAGGGCAAGGGGGGTCCCAGGGGGGACACACCAGAAGCAAGGGGCCAGCAGGGACTCCCAAAGCAGCAGCGGGAGAGCAGGACCAGCTCCTCCACCAGAGCGTAGTGAGGGGGAGGAGTCACATGTATCAGGACCAGCTTCTCCTCCAGCAGGGAGAGAGGATGAGCCAGAGGTGGCCACGCCTCCATCGCAGAGTGAGGGAACGGAGGAAGAGTCAGGTGCAGCTAGCCTCCCCGAAGGGGGAAGCAGTGACAGGAGCAGTGTAACGGTCAGGAGGAAGGTGGCTGGCTGGGCGCGCGCGCCAAGTTCGAATGTACAGGCGCGCGGCACAGCAGGAAACCACGTGTTAGCGGGACTCCTCTACAAGAAGTGCGTCTGCTTCCTAGACGACATCCTGATCTTCTCGGAATCACAGGAAGCTCACGAGGGAGACGTCAAGGAGGTCCTGCAGAGACTACGGGAGCACAGACTTTACGCCAAACTGGAGAAGTGCCAGTTCGACATGACGGAGGTGGATTTCCTGGGCTACAAGCTGTCCGACAAGGGACTCGCCATGGACAGCGCCAAGGTCCGCTCGGTGTTGGACTGGAAGAGCCCGCGCAATCGGAAGGAAGTCCAGAAGTTCGTCGGATTCGCCAACTTCTATCGCAAGTTCATCAAGGGATTCGCGATGGAGACGGCGGCCATCACGGACACCCTCAGCTCCAAGAAGAAGTTCACCTGGACGGACCAGGCGGAGCAGTCCTTTCGGAGACTCAAGCGCCTCTTCGCGTCCGAAGAACAGCTGCTGCACGTAAACCCCAGTAAACCAATGAGGGTCGAAACGGACGCCTCAGACAGAGCGGTGGGGGCGGTCCTGTTGCAGCAAGATCCGCAAGGGAACTGGAGGCCGTGCGCATTCTACTCCAGGAAACTCAGCAAGTCGGAACAGAACTACACCATCTGGGACAGGGAGTTGCTGGCCATTCATGCAGCCTTCAAGGCGTGGCGGCACTTCCTCATCGGAGCCAGACACACAGTGCAGGTCCGCACGGACCATAAGAACCTGGAGTACTGGCGCACGGCGAGGTTCCTGAACCAGAGACACATCCGCTGGGCGGAGTTCTTCGCGGATTTCGACTTCCGGATAGAATACATCCCGGGAGACAACAATGTCATGGCGGATGCACTGTCCAGGAAGCCGCAGTACCTCGAGGAAGCGGCACCGGTGGCGGCCAAACACATTTTTGCACCGAAAGCGTGGGCGTGCGCTTCAGCCACCGTGGACCTGGACGTGGTACGTCGCGCGCTGCAGACGGATTCGTTCGCACAATCCAAGATGGAGGAGGTGCGAAGAGGCGCAGCGAAGGACGGCGAGTTCCAGATACGCGACGGACTGCTCATCTGCAAGGGGGCCCTCTACGTGCCGGGAGACGACCTCCGCGCGAAAGTACTGCAGCAGTTACACGACGCGCCCAGCGCCGGGCACTTCGGCAAGGACAAGATGGCGGAATTGGTAGCCAGAGACTTTTGGTGGCCCAAGATGAGGGGAGAAGTCGCGGATTACGTCACTAGGTGTGACACCTGCCAAAGGGCCAAACCAGTACACAGGCCGCCGGCGGGACTGCTGGAACCTCTACAGACGCCGCTCGAGCCGTGGGAGAAAGTTGCCCTGGACTCTGCCCAGTTCGCGAGGCAAAACAGCGGTACTCGTGGTCGTAGACCTGTTCACCAAGATGGCGCACTTCATTCCTTGCGCGAAGGTGGCCACAGCGGAACAGACCGCCAAGCTGTTCATAGACCACGTGTTCAAGGTTCACGGCTTGCCGCGGTCCATCCTGTCCGACCGGGGTCGCCAATTCATCTCGAGCTTCTGGCACAAGCTGCTGGGCATCCTGAACGTCAAGATCAACTTAGCGTTGGCACGACACCCGCAGACCAACGGACAAGCGGAGAGGGTCAACGCCATCATGCAGCAGTACCTGAGATGCTACGCGAATCAAAAGCCCGCGACCTGGGTGGACTACCTACCGCTGGCCGAGTTTGCCTACAACAACACGAAGCACGTGTCTACGGGGGTGACACCGTTCTTCGCCAACAATGGGCGGCATCCCAGAACCTTCCCGGGGTTGGAGACGAAGGGGGAGGGGGAGCCACGGGGAGCAGAGGCCTTGGCAGCGGAGTTACAGGAGGTCCACGAGCAACTCCGAAGGCACTTGGAACTAGCAAAACACGCCTACAAAATGCAGGCAGACAGGCACAGGAGAGTCGGGGAAGACATCCAGGTGGGGGACTGGGTCTGGTTAGCAGCCCAGGCAGTGCCGGCCAGAACGTTAGCTAAGAAGAAGCTCAGACACAAGCAGCTAGGGCCTTACCAAGTCGAGGCACAAATCAATCCCGTGGCCTTCCGGTTAGCACTCCCGGAGGGCTCCAGAATGCACCCGGTCTTTCATAGATCAGTGCTCACACCCTACAAGGAACCCCACAGGTTTCAGGCGCCAGGGGCAGCACCAGAGCCACTCAGCACATCGCCAACAGGGGAGGGGTCACCGAGGGCGGCGCCACTCAACGAGGTCACGGAGATTTTAGACTCGACATGGGGGGAAGAGGGAGTTGAATATCTCCTCGCCGAGGAAGGTACCCCGGCCAGCGCCAACAGGTGGGTACCGGACTATGCCTTGGAGGAGCGATAACTCAAAGACGAGTTCCATGCACTATTCCCACACAGACCTATGCCGGCAGATTATTTCGACGACTGGCTCTTCACACCCACACTCTCAGCCAGCACGTTCCAGGGGTTCTCATCAGATGAGGAGCCGGCGCCAGACACATGATCCCCGGAGGGATCACTCTTGGGGTTTGCCACAGACCGCTCTTATTGGTGGGACAATCAACCGGAGGTGGGGTGGAGCAGGGAACTGCTGAGGGGGCCCTTACACGCAGCATCGCCCGAGGCAACAGGGGGACAGACGGACATGGACGTGTTGGGGGAGGATCCTGGGTTCGAGCACAGCTGCAGAGACATAGAAGCAGAGGAGATCGACGTCGACGAACCCATCACGGACTGGCCGGATCCAGCTGGCGAGCTGCACACCAGGGGGGAAGAACTGTACCCCGCACTCACCCCCACAGCACGGGAGCACCCGGAACCCGCACCCGAAGAAGGGGAGGGGGGAAGGGGGGGCTTCCGAGGGGGAGATGGATGTCAGGGGCTCAATAGCAGAGGCACAGGGGAGAGGGGATGGAGAGCGAAGGGGAAGAATCTGAGGGCAGCGGAGGGCAGAATGACAGTGACCCGAGAGATTCCATAAGCCTCTCCAGTGAATCAGAAGATTCCCAGAGGGGGGCGCTGATGGCCAGGGCAAGGGGGGTCCCAGGGGGGACACACCAGAAGCAAGGGGCCAGCGGGGACTCCCAAAGCAGCAGTGGGAGAGCAGGACCAGCTCCTCCACCAGAGCGTAGTGAGGGGGAGGAGTCACATGTATCAGGACCAGCTTCTCCTCCAGCAGGGAGAGAGGATGAGCCAGAGGTGGCCACGCCTCCATCGCAGAGTGAGGGAACGGAGGGAGAGTCAGGTGCAGCTAGCCTCCCCGAAGGGGGAAGCAGTGACAGGAGCAGTGTAACGGTCAGGAGGAAGGTGGCCGGCTGGACGCGCGCGCCAAGTTCGAATGTACAGGCGCGCGGCACAGCAGGAAACCCGGATGGGGAACCAGGTCCTAAAGCCCGCCGGAGGGAGGGGGAGGACTCAGGAGACTCAGCGTCAGAAGAGTCTAGGAGAGGCGAGACCCCAGCGGACAGGCGGGCCCAGAGGAAGAGGTGGAGCAAGGCTAGAGTCCTAAACTGGTGTCTCGGGGGAGGAGACTCAGACGGAGCTTCGGCGGTCTAGAGTTTGAGACGTAGAGCTGCGCGCCGCGGCTGTGAAAGCAAAACTGAGCTTCAATAAAGACTGTTTTATATTACAACGAACTGGCATTGGTCCTTTGTGAGCTGGGACCTAGGGCAGCTCTGACAAATGGTTTTTGGGAATTCACGCAAGAGCTATAGCTGGGTATTTGGTGGAAAACCCATCCAGCAGGTATTCAAATTCAACTATCTGGGAATTAAATTCCATCATAGGCTTCTCTGTCAGTCAGTTTTATTTCACATAGCCAAAGGCTGCCGCAATGTACACAGAATCATGCAAGAATTAAAAGAAAATATATTGGATTGATACAAAAGACTTAAAACATTTATATTATCAAAACATTACTGTCAGAGCTGCCCCTGGTCCCAGCTCACAAAGGACCAACGCCAGTTCCTCTTTATATACAGAAGTCTTTATTGAAGTTCATTATTGGTTTGACAGCCGTGGCGCGCAGCCCTACGTCTGAAACCCTAGACCGTCGAAGCTCCGTCTGAGTCTCCTCCCCCCAGACACCAGTTTAAGACCCTAGCTTTGCTCCACCTCTTCCTCTGCTCCCTCTTCCTCTGGGTCCGCTTGTCCGCCGAGGTCTTGCCCTTCCTAGACTCTTCTGAGGCTGAATCCCCTGAGTCTTCCCCCTCCCTCCGGCGAGCTTTAGGACCTGGTTCCCAATCCGTGCTTTCTGCTGTCCCGCGCGCCTGTACATTTGAACTTGGCGCGCGCGCCCAGCCTGCCACCTTCCTTCTGACCGTTATACTGCTCCTGTCGCTGCTTCCCTCTTCGGGGATGCCAGCTGGGCTTGACTCCGCCTCCCTGCTTGCCGGAGGAGACGCTGACTCTGACCTATAGGGCTCTTCCCTCTCACTACGCTCTGGTGGGGAAGCTGGCCCTGATTTCCAGCTACTGCTTTGGGAGTCCCCGCTGGCCCCCTGCTTCTGGTGTGTCCCCCCTGGGACCCCCCTTGCCCTGGCCATAGGCGCCCCCTTCTGGGAATCTTCTGATTCACTGGAGAGGCTCATGGAATCTCTCGGGTCACTGTCATTCTGCCCTCAGATTCTTCCCCCTCGCTCTCCATTTCCTCTCTCCCCTGCGCCTCTGCTCCTGAGCCCCTGACAATTACGTACTCTAAACAGAGCTATAAAAGTACCCCAATATGCAAATCAAGACATTAAACAATAAAATCCATAAGCCAAAATCATCACATGGCCACTAATATATCAAAAAACAATGTCAATTAATACAGTGTGCAATTATACTCGGAGTTTGGTGACAAAGATAGAGCATAGCCTGATGTAGATAGGGTCAAATAAATTCATCTCCTTTACAGTTGGTGGCTACCTTGGCTATATAATTTGCTCTAATTTTCCTAGCGGCAGTTGCAAAGAGTGCTACATGCCAGGTCACATACTTATCTGTGTCTGCGAGGAGATATAAAATCATGTCAGAGGGATTCTGGCCTTGTCATTATAGGCGCTAAAAAGTTTTCTCTATAAGGGACAGCGCAAGATATAATGCATAAGGTCCTCTACTTCAGGACATCCCCTAATGCAAACACGTTCGTTTTTTGGTATGCCTCTGTGTCTCCCATCTCTATAAGCAGAGTTTATTGTATTTAATCGTAACTCTGTAAAAGCTTTCCAAAGTTGTGCAAAAGTCAATTCATTAAAATAAGATGTATGTTCATTGGCCTCTCTAAGTTTAAAATATAATGGGGCACATGTAGATGTGTACATAGAGTTTAGATCGTTTTTAGTTGCCACTGCCTTTATTGTTCATTTTAAAATATTTTTCTGGGAATATAAGGGAAGTTCTTTAATCTCAGTCACTGAGAGGTCATATTTGCCCATCAGTTGGGCAGCGTGATGTACCCAGTTTTTAAGGGGTAATCCATTTGAGAGCTCAATCAGGCATTTTTTGGGTAGCCTAGTGTTGTCCATCTGTTGAACTCTAAACCAGTAACAGAGGATTCTTTTATCTATTTGGCTCTCTATGCTCAACATGCGAGTTTCCAACCTGACCATGGCAGATTGCACGTCTTTGGGTAAACCTAAAAGAACTCTTAAAAAATAATTCTGTGGGGGTTCCAAACCAGAGACCTTTGAAGTACCCCAAACCTCTGCACCACATAAAATCTGGGCCATTGTTTTTGCTTTATACACAGATAGAGCTGGGTTGACCAAATTTCCACCTTTACAGGCAGCAAATTTCAAAATAGCTTTTGCTGATTTAAAGGCTTGCAATTTAATATTGGATAGCTGTGTATTCCAAGATGCTGTTTCTGAATAAACGTTTAGGGAAGCTTTTAATGTTTGATGTATCACAGTATTTCAATATTTTTTGGAAGCCGCCCAGAGTGGCTGGGGAAGCCCAGCCAGATGGGCAGGGTATAAATTATTATTATTATTATTATTATTATTATTATTATTATTATTATTAAAAAATTAATCCCAGATATTTAAACGTATTTACTTGGTTTACTTGCACCAACTACTGGTGCTGAAGAAACTGAAATTGACCAATTCTATGAAGACTTACAACACCTTATAGAAGTGACACCAAAGAAGGATGTTCTTCTCCTTATAGGGGATTGGAATGCTAAAGTAGGGAGTCTAGAGATAAAAGGAACAACTGGCAAGTTTGGCCTTGGAGATCAAAACGAAGCAGGGCGAAGGCTAATAGAGTTCTGTCAAGAGAACAAGCTGGTCATCACAAACACGCTTTTCCAACAACACAAGAGACGACTTTACACATGGACATCACCAGATGGGCAGCATCGAAATCAGATTGATTATATTCTCTGCAGCCAAAGATGGAGAAGCTCTATACAGTCAGCAAAAACAAGACCTGGAGCTGACTGTGGCTCAGATCATCAGCTTCTTATAGCAAAATTCAAGCTTAAACTGAAGAAAGTAGGAAAAACCACTGGGCCGGTAAGATACTGTCAGGGGCTCAGGAGCAGAGGGACAGGAGAGGGAGGAATTAGAGACCGAGGGGGAGGAATCCGAGGGGGAAGTGAGCGATGAGGGCCGCCCGAGGTCTCTAAGTCTCTCCAGCGAATCGGAGGATTCACAGAAAGGGGCTCCCGTGGTCAGAGCTAGGGGGTTGCCAGAGGGAACACCTCAGGAAGGAGGGGCCAGAGGGGACTCAGAGAGCAGCAGCTGGAAATCGGGACCAGCTTCCCCACCGGAGAGCAGTAGGGGGGAGGAGTCCCAGGCATCGGCATCAGGCAGCTAGCTTTCCGTCAGCGGAAGGACATGAGTCAGGGTTAGCCACGCCTGCATCAGAGAGCGAGGAAACGGTCAAAAGGAAGGTCGGAGGCAGCGCGCGCGCGCCAAGTTCAAATGTACAAGAGGGTGGCGCAATGAGCAGCCCGGATAGGGAGCCAGGTCCTAAAGCCCGCCGAAGGGAGGGGGAAGAGTCCGAGGGGTCCGCCTCCGAAGCGTCCAGGAAGGAAGGGACCCCGGGGGGTGGTAGGACCCAGAGGCGGAAGGAGAGACGGAAAAGGTGGAGTAAGGCTAGAGTCTTAAGCTGGTGTACAGGGGGCGGAGACTCAGACGGAGCTTCGCCGGTCTAGTGTCTAGACGTAGAGACGCACGCTAGGGTTTGAAAATGGATAATGTACTTTAATAAAGACTTTTGTATACTACCGCTGGCTAGCGTTGGTCCTCTGTGAGCTGGGACCTGGAGGCAGTCTCTGACAGTAAGCTCCGTCTCCAAATTTCATCAGTTTTCTTCACCGAAGGAGTCGCTGCGTGAGTAGACGCAGCGTGGGAAGAAGACTGGTGCCTCGCGAGCTCACAAGAGTCAGGCGAAATGACTACCGAACAGCAAATAGCTGCCTTGCAAAATGCGGTGACACAACTCAACGCGGAGGTAATCGCATCCAGGAAGAGAGAAGACGAAGCGGCTGCTGCCTGCAGAGATCTCCAAGCCAGGTTGGAAGTGCTTGCGAAGCAGGGGCAACCGGGACCCAGATCCGAGGGGATTGGGTTGGGGAAGAGAGGAGGCAGCCTTGTATCTCAGTTCGATGGGAATTTACAGCACTACCCCAATTTCCGAGCAGACGTGCAGTTTGCGCTGAAACTGCTGGAAAAAGACTTTAGAGATGAGCAAGAGAAGGTGGGGTTTATCTTGTCCCATTTGCAAGGGGACGCGAAAGCATGGCTGCGCAATCTGTGGAGAGATAAGGATCCAGCGCTCCGAAGCGCAGATGCATTCATTAAAGCAATGGATTCCTGCTTTTTATCAAACATTGACGTGGACATTGCCCGGAAGGACATATTTGGGCTAAGACAAGGGAAAGCCAGCGTAAGGCAGTTTCATTCCCGCTTTTTTGCATTAGTCAACGTCCTGGGTTGGGATAAGGATTCTCCGCCTGTTAGAGACCTCTTTTGGGAGGGGTTGAGCCCGCAGGTCAAGGATGAGATCGCAAGGGGGGAGAGACCCAAAACCACTCAGCAAGTGGTTGAAAGAGCGCTAACGGTGGGTGTGCGGCTGGAAGAACGCCCATGGAGCAAAGAAGAAGGGCGTTGGGGACGCACACCAGCGAGAGGGCCCCCCCTCTTGCCCAGGGATGTCGCGCGTGCGCAGTCCACGCCTCCACAGGGAGGGGGCGAAGAGCCGATGGAGATTGGCGGTGCTAGGGCTCACTCAGCAACCAGAGCCTTAACACCGGGAGCAGTCAAAACGAAGCCGCCTAGAGGGAACAGGAAGTGCTATATCTGCGACAGTGGACAGCACATGGCGAAAGAGTGTCCCCAGAGGCTCCACAAGCACACTGCAGCTTCATTGACAGTAATGGAAGCAAATCAGCAGAGAGGACCACAGCAGGGAAACGACGGAGTCTGGCTGGAAACGGAGGCACTGGGGCCCAGCCAGACGAGTCAATGAAGAAGTCCCCAGAGATTTTGCAGCCCACAGACCCCCTCCCGCCCAAACCAGTGGTGCAGCTCACCGCATCGCTCCAGCTGCCCAATGGACTCACCTTAGAAGTGCCTATTACGATTGACTCTGGCAGTAATGCGGACTTTATAGGACTGGAGTTTATTCAGCAACACAACATAGCGCTACTGCCAGCCACGCTGCCCCTGAAGGTGGTCACAGTAGATGGCAGGGAACTGCTGGGGGGGCAGGTGGTACAGCAGACTCCACCTATGGTGATGCAAATTGGGAATCACCGGGAAGTCATCAGCTTCAACGTCACCCAATTGTCGGACACGCCCGTAGTTTTGGGCATGAGTTGGCTGCACAGGCACAGCCCAGCATTGGCTTGGTACCAACGCCAACTGACTTTTGGCTCCTCCTACTGTGCGGAACATTGCATCCTACCCAGCCCAGAAGGGGAAGAGGATGACCCGCAGCTACATTTGGGCACGCTGCAAGCAGTGCCTCTCAAGTATGCGGAATTTTTGGAGGTATTCTGTGAGAAGGAGGCGGACAAGCTACCTCCGCACAGACCCTATGACTGCAAGATTGACCTCCTGCCGGGGGCGACGCTGCCAACCGGGAAACTGTATTCCATGTCTGAGGATGAACTGCAGGAACTCAGGGAGTTCATAGATCACAATTTGAAGCGCGGGTTCATCCGGGAGTCGAAAGCGGTGGGAGGCAGCCCAGTATTCTTTGTGAAGAAGCGGGATACGCCCCAAAAAAGACTGGTGGTGGACTATAGAATTTTGAACTCGAAAACCAAGCCCTCGGCCTTCCCCATGCCCAAGATAGACGACCTGCTCGCGACGGTGAGGAAAGGACGCGTTTTTACCAAGTTGGATCTGCGAGGGGCGTACAACCTGATTCGCATGCGGGAGGGCGACGAGTGGAAGACGGCCATGTTCACGCCACTGGGCACCTACGAATACAGAGTTATGCCCTTCGGATTACAAAATGGCTCTCACTGTTTTCAAGCCTTCATGCATCACGTGTTGGCGGGACTCCTTTACAAGAAGTGCGTATGCTTCCTGGACGACATCCTGATATTTTCTGAGTCGCGAGAAGCGCACGAGAGGGATGTCAGGGAAGTTCTGCAGAGACTGAAGGAGCACAGGCTGTACGCCAAGCTGGAGAAGTGCCAGTTCGACATGACGGAGGTGGATTTCCTAGGCTACAAACTGTCGGACAAGGGGCTCGCCATGGACAGCGCCAAGGTTCGCTCAGTATTGGACTGGAAAAGCCCGTGCAATCGGAAGGAAGTCCAGCGGTTTGTCGGCTTTGCCAACTTTTACCGCAAGTTCATCAAGGGGTTCGCTATGCAGACGGCGGCCATCACCGACACGCTCAGCTCCAAGAAGAAGAAATTCATCTGGACGGAGCAAGCGGAGCAGTCCTTTCAGAAACTCAAGCGCCTCTTCGCGTCCGAAGAGCAGCTGCTGCATGTGAATCCCAGCAGACCGATGAGGGTGGAGACTGACGCCTCAGACAGAGCCGTGGGAGCCGTCCTGTTGCAACAAGACCAGCAGGGGGACTGGAGGCCGTGCGCCTTCTACTCGAGGAAGCTCAGCAAGTCGGAGCAGAATTACACCATCTGGGACAGGGAGTTGCTAGCCATCCATGCAGCGTTCAAGGCATGGCGGCACTTCCTTATCGGAGCCAGACACACAGTGCAGGTCCGCACGGACCACAAGAATCTAGAGTACTGGCGCACGGCGAGGTTCCTGAACCAGAGGCACATTCGATGGGCGGAGTTCTTCGCGGACTTCGACTTCAAGATAGAGTACATCCCGGGCGACAACAACGTAATGGCGGATGCATTGTCCAGAAAGCCGCAATACCTCGAGGAAGCGGCACCGTCGGCGGCCAAGCACATTTTCGCACCGGAAGCGTGGGCATGCGCTTCGGCAACCGTGGACCTGGACGCCGTACGTCAAGCGCTGCAGGAGGACCCCTTCGCACGGACCAAGATGGAGGAGGTGCACAAGGGCACGGCGACGGACGACGAGTTCCAGATAAGAGACGGGTTACTCATCCGCAAGGGAGCGCTCTACGTGCCGGGAGACGACCTCCGCGCAAGGGTAATGCAGCAGCTACACGACGCTCCCACCGCCGGGCACTTTGGCAAAGAAAAGACGGTAGAATTAGTGGCCAGAGACTTTTGGTGGCCCAAGATGCGGGGGGAAGTAGCGGATTACGTCTCGAGATGCGACACCTGCCAGAGGGCAAAGTCAGTTCACAAACCGCCGGCGGGACTGCTGGAACCGCTGCAGACACCATCGGAACCGTGGGAGAGGGTGGCCCTGGACTTTGTCACGGACCTGCCCAGTTCGAGGGGAAAGACAGCAGTGCTAGTGGTGGTGGACATGTTTACCAAAATGGCACACTTCATTCCGTGTGCGAAGGTGGCCACGGCGGAACAGACCGCCAAACTGTTCATAGACCACGTGTTTAAAGTCCACGGTCTGCCACGGTCTATTCTCTCCGACCGGGGGCGACAGTTCATCTCGAACTTCTGGCAGAAGCTGATGGGCATCCTGAACGTCAAGATCAACCTAGCGTCGGCGAGACACCCACAGACCAACGGGCAAGCGGAGAGGGTCAACGCCATCATGCAGCAGTACCTGAGATGTTACGCCAATCAGCAGCCTACGACATGGGTAGACTACCTGCCCCTCGCAGAGTTCGCTTACAACAATACGAAGCACGTGTCGACAGGGCTGACGCCGTTCTTCGCCAACAACGGGAGGCATCCCAGAACCTTCCCGGGTTTAGAGAGAGTGGGGGAGGGGGAGCCACAGGCAGCGGAAGCCTTAGCGTCGGAGTTGCAGGAAGTCCACGAACAGCTCAGGAGGCAGTTAGAACTAGCAAAGCACGCATACAAGCTGCAGGCTGACAGACACAGAAGAGTTGGGGAAGACATACAGGTGGGAGACTGGGTCTGGTTAGCAGCGCAAGCAGTGCCGACCAGATCGTTAGCGAAGAAGAAGCTAGGGCATAAGCAGCTAGGGCCTTACCAAGTCCAGGCACAGGTCAATCCAGTGGCCTTCCGGTTGGCACTTCCGGAGGGTTCCAGAATGCATCCGGTGTTCCATAGATCAGTGCTCACGCCCTACAAAGCACCTCATAGATTTCAGGAGCCAGGCACAGCGCCAGACCCGCTAAGAGAAGGGCCCAGAAAGGGAGGGTCGCCAAGAGGGGGGCACATCAACGAGGTCACAGAGATTTTAGACTCGAGATGGGGGGGAGAGGGAGTAGAATATCTCCTAGCCAGAGAGGGTACCCCGGCCAGTGCCAACAGTTCGGTGCCGGACTATGCCTTGGAGGAGCCTCTGCTCAAGGAAGAATTTCATGCCCTCTTCCCACACAGGCCCATGCCAGCCGAGTATTTCGACGACTGGCTCTTCACACCCACACTTTCAGCCAGCACGTTCCAGGGGTTCGCCTCGGACGAGGAACCGGCACCAGACACACGCTCCCCGGAGGGCTCACCCTCGGGGTCTGCCTCAGACCGCTCTTATTGGTGGGGCGATCGACCAGAGGAGCAGTGGCGCAGGAAGTGGCTGGGGGGTCCTTGGCAGACATCACCCTCAGAGGGGAACGGGGGCGAGACGGACATGGACGTGTGGGGGGAGGACGTGGGGTTCGAACACGAAGGCAGAGACATGGAAGCAGAGGAGATCGACGTCAACGAGTGCACGGAGAACGAGCCGGACCTAGCCGGTTTGATGTACAACACGGGGGACGAACTGTATCCGGCACTCACCCCCGCTACGACGGAGCACCCAGTACCCACACCGGAAGGAGGGGAGGGGGGAAGGGGGGGCTTCGAGGGGGGGATGGATGTCAGGGGCTCAGGAGCAGAGGGACAGGAGAGGGAGGAATTAGAGACCGAGGGGGAGGAATCCGAGGGGGAAGTGAGCGATGAGGGCCGCCCGAGGTCTCTAAGTCTCTCCAGCGAATCGGAGGATTCACAGAAAGGGGCTCCCGTGGTCAGAGCTAGGGGGTTGCCAGAGGGAACACCTCAGGAAGGAGGGGCCAGAGGGGACTCGGAGAGCAGCAGCTGGAAATCGGGACCAGCTTCCCCACCGGAGAGCAGTAGGGGGGAGGAGTCCCAGGCATCGGCATCAGGCAGCTAGCTTTCCGTCAGCGGAAGGACATGATTCAGGGTTAGCCACGCCTGCATCAGAGAGCGAGGAAACGGTCAAAAGGAAGGTCGGAGGCAGCGCGCGCGCGCCAAGTTCAAATGTACAAGAGGGTGGCGCAATGAGCAGCCCGGATAGGGAGCCAGGTCCTAAAGCCCGCCGAAGGGAGGGGGAAGAGTCCGAGGGGTCCGCCTCCGAAGCGTCCAGGAAGGAAGGGACCCCGGGGGGTGGTAGGACCCAGAGGCGGAAGGAGAGACGGAAAAGGTGGAGTAAGGCTAGAGTCTTAAGCTGGTGTACAGGGGGCGGAGACTCAGACGGAGCTTCGCCGGTCTAGTGTCTAGACGTAGAGACGCACGCTAGGGTTTGAAAATGGATAATGTACTTTAATAAAGACTTTTGTATACTACCGCTGGCTAGCGTTGGTCCTCTGTGAGCTGGGACCTGGAGGCAGTCTCTGACAGATACAATCTAAGTCAAATCCCTTATGAATACACAGTGGAAGTGAGGAACAGGTTTAAGGATTTAGATTTGGTGGACAGAGTGCCTGAAGAACTATGGATGGAGGCTCGTAACATTGTACAGGAGGCAGCAACGAAAACCATCCCAATGAAAAGGAAATGCAAGAAAGCAAAGTGGCTGTCCAATGAGGCCTTACAAATAGCGGGGGAGAGAAGGCAAGCAAAATGCGAGGGAGATAGTGAAAGATACAGGAAATTGAATGCAGATTTCCAAAGAATAGCAAGGAGAGACAAGAAGGCCTTCTTAAACGAGCAATGCAAACCAATAGAGGAAAACAACAGAATGGGAAGAACCAGAGATCTGTTCAAGAAAATTGGAGATATGAAAGGAACATTTCATACAAAGATTACCATAATAAAGGACAAAAGTGGTAAGGACCTAACAGAAGCAGAAGACATCAAGAAGAGGTGGCAAGAATACACAGAGGAACTATACCAGAAAGAAATGGATGCCTCGTACACCCTAGGTAGTGTGGTTGCTGACCTTGAGCCAGACATCCTGGAAAGTGAAGTCAAATGGGCCTTAGAAAGCACTGCAAATAACAAGGCCAGTGGAAGTGATGGTATTCCAGCTGAACTATTTAAAATTTTAAAAGATGATGCTGTTAAGGTGCTACACTCAATATGCCAGCAAATTTGGAAAACTCAGCAGTGGCCAGAAGATTGGAGAAGATCAGTCTACATCCCAATCCCAAAGAAGGGCAGTGCCAAAGAATGTTCCAACTACCGCACAATTGCACTCATTTCACACGCTAGCAAGGTTATGCTTAAAATTCTACAAGGAAGGCTCAAGCAGTATGTGGATCGAGAACTCCCAGAAGTGCAAGCTGGATTTAGAAGAGGCAGAGGAACCAGAGACCAAATTGCAAACATGCGCTGGATTATGGAGAAAGCTAGAGAGTTCCAGAAAGACATCTACTTCTGCTTCATTGACTATGCAAAAGCCTTTGACTGTGTCGACCACAGCAAACGATGGCAAGTTCTTAAAGAAATGGGAGTGCCTGATCACCTCATCTGTCTCCTGAGAAATCTCTATGTGGGACAAGAAGCTACAGTTAGAACTGGATATGGAACAACTGATTGGTTCAAAATTGGGAAAGGAGTACGACAAGGCTGTATTTTGTCTCCCTGCTTATTTAATTTATATGCAGAATACATCATGCGAAAGGCTGGGCTGGATGAATCCCAAGCTGGAATTAAGATTGCCGGAAGAAATATCAACAACCTCAGATATGCAGATGACACAACCTTGATGGCAGAAAGTGAGGAGGAATTAAAGAACCTTTTAATGAGGGTGAAAGAGGAGAGCGCAAAATATGGTCTGAAGCTCAACATCAAAAAAACGAAGATCATGGCCACTGGTCCCATCACCTCCTGGCAAATAGAAGGGGAAGAAATGGAGGCAGTGAGAGATTTTACTTTCTTGGGCTCCATGATCACTGCAGATGGTGACAGCAGCCACGAAATTAAAAGACGCCTGCTTCTTGGGAGAAGAGCAATGACAGGCCTAGATAGCATCTTGAGAAGTAGAGACGTCACCTTGCCAACAAAGGTCCATATAGTTAAAGCCATGGGCTGGACCATAAAGAAGGCTGATCGCCGAAGAATTGATGCTTTTGAATTATGGTGCTGGAGAAGACTCTTGAGAGTCCCATGGACTGCAAGATGATCAAACGCATCCATTCTTAAGGAAATCAGCCCTGAGTGCTCACTGGAAGGACAGATCGTGAAGCTGAGGCTCCAGTACTTTGGCCACCTCATGAGAAGAGAAGACTCCCTGGAGAAGACACTGATGCTGGGAAAGATGGAGGGCACAAGGAGAAGGGGACGACAGAGGACGAGATGGTTGGATAGTGTTTTCAAGGTTACCAGCATGAGTTTGACCAAACTGCGGGAAGTAGTGGAGGACAGAGGTGCCTGGCGTGCTCTGGTCCATGCGGTCACGAAGAGTCGGACACGACTAAACGACTAAACAACAACAACAACAACTTGGTTTATGATGTGTTCATCCAGGTGTCAAACATGCTTTTTAGGGCGCTTCCCAAATACAATGACCTGCGTCTTATCGTAGTTTAAAGATAAAGCATTCCTTGTGCAATATGAACTTAATTTCGCAAGCAGCCGTCTCAGGCCCACCTGGGTTCTAGATACAAGTACTAGGTCATCAGCATACATTAAAACTGAGAGTTTTTGGTCGAGAATTGTGACGGGCAAACTGCAGGCCCTCCAGTTCTTTAACCATGTCATTAATATAAAAATTAAACAGGAAAGGCGCCAAAATGCATCCCTGTTTGACTTCAGTAATGGTCTTAATTCTAGTGGTGAGATGGCCAGCCAGATCCACCTTTACTTGTATTGATGTGTCAGTATATAATGTTTTGATGAGAGATAATAGGCGGAGGTCTATATTTGTCTTTTCCAATTTTTGCCACAATGTATGTCTTGGGAGGGACGCGGGTGGCGCTGTGGGTAAAACCTCAGCGCCTAGGACTTGCCAATCACATGGTCGGCGGTTCAAATCCCCGCGGCGGGGTGCGCTCCCGTAGTTCGGTCCCAGCGCCTGCCAACCTAGCAGTTCGAAAGCACCCCCGGGTGCAAGTAGATAAATAGGGACCGCTTACTAGCGGGAAGGTAAACGGCGTTTCTGTGTGCGGCTCTGGCTCGCCAGAGTAGCTTCGTCACACTGGCCACGTGACCCGGAAGTGTCTGCGGACAGCGCTGGCTCCAGGCCTATAGAGTGAGATGAGCGCACAACCCTAGAGTCTGTCAAGACTGGCCCGTACGGGCAGGGGTACCTTTACCTTTACTATGTCTTGGGACCGTATCGAAAGCTGACTTTAGATCGATAAAAGCGACATATAATTTTTGCTTCAAATTATGGATGTATTTACAAGTTCATCACAAAGCACTGGTCCAATGTGGATTTCCGTTTTTGGAAACCTGCCTGGACTTCAGATATCACCTTATTTGTATCTGCCCATTCTTCCAGTCTCCCAAGAAGGAGCCTGGCATATAGTTTGGAGGCTACATCTAACAAACTAATGGGTCTATAATTGGCAGGGTTTTTCTTATCACCCTTTTTATATATTGGGGCAATTATACTCAGCTTCCACCCTTCCGGTATGCGACCCGAACTGTTAATGTATGAAAACAGTTTTGCAAAAATGGGTGACCAGAAATCAGGTCTTATCTTATAGATCTCCATTGGGATCATGTCTTCTCCTGAAGCTTTATTGGCTAGTTGGCGTACAATTAGCCTCTTAATCTGATTGGGCGAGATGTCTGGCCATTCTGGCAGTTCTAATAACTTGTGTGGGTGAGTCAGGACAGGGGCCATATATTCCTGTAAAATATATCACCCAATCCTTTCCTTGGACAGATGCTTCTAACGAGTAGCCCAGCCCATTTGTGCCTTGGACAACCAGATGCCAAAATTTCCGTGAGTCCTTTTGAAGTGCTGCATCTCCCAATGCTTTCCACTGCTGTTCATAATATATTTGTTTTTTTGCTTTTAAGTAATAATTTATAATTGTATCGTAATTGGGCTACCTCAGCTTGTAGAGGAAGATTGTGCTTATCCTGTTTTAACTTCAAATTTCTAAGTTCCCTATCTAGGCATTTTTTGCTATTCTGACATTCCTTATCAAACCAAGTCTGTCTTTTAAACTTTTTGGTTTTTATCACACTAGTTGTGGTCATCAGTGGGCGCATTCGGTTGATTATGTTCTCATAAAGTCCAATTATGTTTTCTGTTTGTAACATCATTTCCCCCTTTAATAAAGCAAATTCATGGGAAACCAGGATCTGAATCATTTTTTCTTGGACCTGTGAATTCCATTTTAACCTTCTATTTCCAAGTATCAGATATTCCGTTTCATCCAATAATTTAGGAAAGGCAGGAGAAACGAATGATGTCAGAGATAACTCAAGCGGAAAGTGGTCACTTTCAGCTCTGGGAATTATCCTCAAGGTATCTCGGTTAATTGGCACATTATTAGATGTTAGGATATAATCTATGGTGCTAGTAAATCCTCTGGGGGAGATAAAAGTAAAATAACCCTCTTGATCCCCTTGACCGTGCCCATTGCATAACAAAAGGTTATGCTTAATTATAAGTTCATAAAGATATTTCCCAGCGCAGTTAGAGGTGGTGTCCATTGCTGCCCTCTGACAGATTTCAGGTTTGTCCTCCAAGTTTAGTCCAGATAATATTGTATTTTGTGGGGAAACAAGGTCGATCCGGGCATTGAAGTCGCCGAGAGTTGGGTGACAGAAAGTCTATACTTTCGAGTAATTGGTCAAGTTTTTCCCAATATGATCTCAGTTCCCCACAAGACTTTACTGGAGGTATGTACACGCAGATGCAATAAGTATTTCTCAGGAGACTATCAGAAAGGGCCAACACTAAAAAATTAGGGGTGGTCAACAAGGGACATTGTTGAATTGATACATTAAGAGAGGTTGACACCAGCACCGCCAGCCCCCCACTAGGCCTTCCATACTTTACAGTTTTATGAACTGGTTGAGTGTAACTTGTAAAACCCTGTAATTCAACCATAGTGCCCTCTTTTGCCCAAGTTTCTTGAAGAAAGATGATATCATGTGTTTGTAGATAGGAACAGAAATCACTGTCTTGGATCTTGTTTGTCCACCCTTCCATGAGAGAAGTTTGTTTTACAGTGATTTACTCTTAGTCAATTGCTGGCCAATGTACTCTTGGAGTTTACCAGTTTTTGAGGCAACAGAGTATTGCTAATGCTGGTGGAATGATCCAGATGTTCGATTATTTCAGTCATCGTACATAAAGTACTCACATTTGTAATCACTGGGCCTTTTCTTTGCAAATTGCTCACCAGCGGGGATTCCTTAGGTGTATTTCCTGACACCTCCTCATCTAAGTATCTCATCTTTGTCCAGTACTCTGGTGGTTCTATACAGGTGAAACTCAGAAAATTAGAATATCATGGAAAAGTTCATTTATTTCAGTAATTCAACTTAAAAGATGAAACTAATATATGAGATAGACTCATGACATGCAAAGCGAGATATGTCAAGCCTTTATTTGTTATAATTGTGATATTATGGCACACAGCTGATGAAAACCCCAAATTAACAATCTCAGAAAATTAGAATATTAAATCAAATCAGCAAAACAAGGACTGCAAATAGAGCAATATTGGACCTCTGAGAAGTAGAAGCATGCATATGTACTCAGTACTTGGTTTGGGGCCCTTTTGCATCAATTACTGCCTCAATGCGGCATGGCATGGATGCGATCAGCCTGTGGCACTGCTGAGGTGTTATGGAAGACCAGGATGCTTCAATAGCAGCCTTCAGCTCTTCTGCATTGTTCGGTCTCATGTCTCTCATCTTTCTCTTGGCAATGGCCCATAGATTCTCTATGGGGTTCAGGTCAGGCGAGTTTGCTGGCCAATCAAGCACAGTAATCCCATGGGCACTGAACCAGGTTTTGGTACTTATGGCAGTGTGGGCAGGTGCCAATTCCTGCTGGAAAATGAAGTCAGCATCCCCATAAAGCTCGTCTGCAGAAGGAAGTATGAAGTTCTTCAAAATCTCCTGGTAGACGGCTGCATTGACCCTGGACTTAATGAAGCACAGTGGACCAACACCAGCTGAAGGCATGGATCCCCAAATCTTCACTTCACACTGGACTTCAAGCATCTGGCATTGGAAACTTCACACTTGACTTCAAGCATCTGGCATTGTGTGCCTCCCCATTCTTCCTCCAGACTCTGGGTCCTTGGTTTCCAAATGAGATGCAAAAGTTGCTCTCATCAGAAAAGAGGACTTGGAACCACTGAGCAACAGCCCAGTTCTTTTTTTCCCTTTAGCCCAGGCAAGATGCTTCTGACGTCGTTTCTTGTTCAGGAGCGGCTTGACAAGAGGAATACAACATTTGAAGGCCATCTCCAGGATCCGTCTGTGTGTGGTAGCTCTTGATGCACTAACTCCAGCCTCAGTCCACTCCTTGTGAAAATCCCCAACACGTTTGAATGGTCTTTTCCTGACAATCCTCTCCAGGCTGTGGTCATCCCTGCTTCTTGTGCACCTTTTTCTTCCACACTTTCCCCTTCTGCATAACTTTCCATTAATGTGCTTCGATACAGCACTTTGGGAACATCCAACTTCTTCTGCAATTACCCTTTGAGGCTTTCCCTCCTTATGGAGGGTCTCAATGATGGCTTTCTGCACAACTGTCAGGTCAGCAGCCTTCCCCATGATTGTGCTTCCTACTGAACCCATTGCAGGTGTTATGGATTGAATAGCTACTGCACCTTTTCACAATATTCTAATTTTCTGAGATTGTTAATTTGGGGTTTTTATCAGCTGTACCCCATAATCGTCACAATTATAACAAATAAAGGCTTGACATATCTCGCTTTGTATGTGTCAGCGGCTGCCTCCGGTCCCAGCTCACAAAGGACCAACGCCAGTTGCTCTTTATAAACAAAAGTCTTTATTGTGGTTCATTGTTGGTTTGACATCCGTGGCGCACAGCGCTACGTCTGAGTCCTTAGACCGGCGAAGTCCCGTCTGAATCCGCCCCTCCTTTACACCAGTTCAATACCCGAGCTTTGCTCCACCTCTTCCTTTCCTCCCTCTGCTCCTTTCGCCTCCGGGTCCTCCTGCCCTCTGGGGTCCCAACCCTCCTGGACTCTTCGGAGGCGGATTCTTCTGACTCCTCCCCCTGTCTCCGGCGGGCTTTGGGACCTGGTTCCCAATCCGGATTTTCTGCTGTCCCGCGCGCCTCTACATTTGAACTTGGCGCGCGAGCCCAGCCGCCCACTTTCCTCCTAACGGCTACACTGCTCCCTTCACTGCTTTCTCCTTCAGGGAGGCTGGCCGGCCCTGCTCTCTCCTCCGCCCCTCCACTCTCTGACGGAGGCGTGGTCAGTCCTGCCTCACTCCCTCCTCCTGCAGGAGGAGGCTTTTGTTCTAATCTGTGGGATTCTTCCCCCCCGCTGCGCTCTGGTGGGGAAGCTACCCCTGATTTCCAGCTGCCGCTTGGCGACTCCCCACTGGCCCCCCTTGCCCTGACCCTGGGGGCCTCCTTCTGGGAATCTTCTGATTCGCTGGAGAGACTCAGGGAATCTCCCTGGTCACTGTCACACCCTCCTGCGCTCCCCTCCGATTGTTCCCCTTCGCTCTCCATCTCCTCCTTCTCCTGTGGCTCAGTCCCTGAGCCCCTGACATCCATCCCCCCCCTCGAAGCCCCCCTTCCCCCCTCCCCCTCTCCGGGCATGGGTTCCGGGCGCTCCAGTGCTTGGGGGGCGAGAGCTGGATACTGTTCGATGCCCCCGTCGTGCAGCCCTCCCTCTGGATCCAACCAGTCCGTACTGTGCTCATCGACGTCTATCTCCTCCGCTTCCATCTCTTTGTATTCGTGCTCAAACCCCTGATCCTCACCCCACACGTCCATGTCCTCCCCACCCTCCGGTACGTCGGGAGCTGCGTGCCAAGGTCCCCTCAACCATTTTCTTCTCCATTCCTCCTCCGGCTGATCGTCCCACCAATAGGAACGGTCAGTGTCTACCCCCGAACAAGATCCCCTTGGTGTCCTCCAGCCCGGCTCCGTCTCCTCGTCTGATGAGAACCCCTGGAACGTGCTGGCCGAAAGTGTGGGTGTGAAAAGCCAGTCGTCGAAAAAATCTGCCGGCATGGGTTTTGGGGGGAAGAGCGCATGAAACTCGTCTTTGAGATAGCGCTCCTCCAGGGCATAGTCCGGTACCCACCTGTTGGCGCTTGCCGGGGTACCTTCCTCGGCAAGGAGATATTCAACTCCCTCCTCCCCCCATCTCGAGTCCAAAATCTCCGTGACCTCGTTGATTGGTGTCGCCCTTCGTGGCTCCCCCCCTGTGGGTGATTGTCTGCGTGGGTCTGCTGCGGTCCCTGGCGCCTGAAACCTGTGTGGTGCCTTGTAGGGTGTAAGCACCGACCTATGAAAGACCGGGTGCATTCTGGAACCCTCCGGAAGGGTCAACCGGAAAGCTACTGGGTTGATTTGTGCCTCGACTTGGTAAGGCCCTAGCTGCTTGTGCCCAAGCTTCTTCTTAGCTAACGTTCTGGCTGGCACTGCCTGGGCTGCTAACCATACCCAGTCCCCCACCTGGATGTCTTCCCCGACTCTCCTGTGCCTGTCTGCCTGCACTTTGTAGGCGTGTTTTGCGAGTTCTAAGTTCCTTCGGAGTTGCTCGTGGACCTCCTGCAACTCTGCTGCCAAGTGCTCTGCCCCCTGTGGCTCCCCCTCCCCTTTCGTCTCCAAACCCGGGAAGGTTCTGGGATGCCGCCCATTGTTGGCGAAGAACGGCGTCACCCCTGTAGACGCGTGCTTCGTGTTGTTGTAGGCAAACTCGGCCAGCGGTAGGTAGTCCACCCATGTCGAGGGTTGTTGATTCGCGTAGCAGCGCAAGTACTGCTGCATGATGGCGTTGACCCTCTCTGCTTGTCCGTTGGTCTGCGGATGTCGTGCCGACGCTAAGTTGATCTTGACGTTCAGGATGCCCAGCAGCTTCTGCCAGAAACTCGAGATAAACTGTTGGGATACTGCCAGGGAGATAACGTCCATCTGAGGCCCCAAGCCGGCTGCTGGACGATCCATCGGCCTCCCGCAGTCACGCAGTATCACCAATTAGCGGCACGAAGCCTTTGAAATAGATTGCCACATTCCTAGGCTGGTGCACACTCTTTCAGCAGAATCCACACAGCAAAAGATGCACAGCAGGAGAGCATATTTACATTTTATTCAATGTTGGTCAGAGCAAACAGAAGACATGACCGTCTGCTTCAGCGTTCAAGCACAGACAGAGAAAACGAAAGCAATAGCAAACATAAACATCCTGTAACAGGAAATACGCAGACTCACAAAAGCCTGCTCCCTTTTAAGGTGGAACGGAAATATCCTAACATCCTCCCCCTTTCCGTGTAACCTGTAGTACCTGTGGTTCAACCCAATTGCAACCTCTGTATGTAAACCTTAAGTTGTTCTCTGTTAACAACCTTAGACAACAGATCAGCAGGAATTTCATTTCCTGCCATGTAGGACACCCGAATCAGTCCTTTTTGAATACACTCTCTTGCACGATGTAGCTTAATCTGCAAGTACTTGGTTCTCTGCTTGCAACTCTCCGAGTTCAGCAAAGCCTTACAGGATCTATTGTCTTGATACACTTGTATAGGACATTTCACAGAAACTCCGATGTCCTTAAACAGTTGCATCAACCATTCACAATCCATGAGTGAAAATGACAGAGCATTGAGTTCTGCTTCACAGGAACTTAGGCTCACTGTCGTCTGCTTTTTGCACAGCCAGTCAAACAGACAGTGGTTGTACATGTAGCATACTCCAGAAGTGCTTGTACCATCCGTGGTGTCACTTCCAAAACTTGCATCTGCAAAGATTTCAAGACCTCCAGTCTTCTGACTGGTGAACCTCAGCCTGTAGTGCATAGTCCCTTTCAAATAGCGGGCTATGCGCTTCAATGCTTTCCAATCCTGAACAGTAGGATTGTTAGCATGTCTGCTAAGCAGGTTAGTGCTTACAGCAATGTCAGGTCTTGAGCATCTAGCAATGAAATTCAACTTGCCTAGAATGCATCTGTACAGCGTAGTGTCAGAAAATGCTTCAGCAGTACTATCTACCTGGTAACCTGTCACCATCGGTGTGTCTGCTGGGTTTGCATCAACCAAATTCAACCTGGTTAATACATCAGCAATTTTCTGTGTTTGGTGTACCAGAAAATTACCTGCTTGGTCCCTCTCCACCTGCAGAGAAAGATAGTTGGATACCTCACCAAGATCCTTCATGTCAAAGTGCTCCTTCAGCTGAGCTAGGGTGCTTTGATAAAAAGCCTGATTCTTCCAAAACATCAGAAGATCATCAACAAAACATAAACAATACAGTTTGTTTTGCCCCTCCTCCTTGACAAACACACATGGATCAGCTTTGCCCTGGTGAAAACCTAGAGAAAGCAACGTCTCAGTGAGTTTTGTGTTCCAACACCTGGCACTCTGCTTGAGACCATATAAGGATTTCCGCAGTTTACAGACCATTCCCTTCTGTATCTGCATTCCATCAGGTGGAAGCATAAACAGCTCCTCGTTCAAAATCCCGTACAAAAAAGCTGTATTAATGTCATGATGGGAAACATGCAGTTTCTCCTCCGCAGCGATCTTGAGCATCAGCCGAATGCTCTCATATTTGACGGTGGGCGAGTAGGTCTCGTGGTAATCCTGTCCTGGTACCTGTGAAAAACCTCTGGCAACCAATCTGGCTTTGTGTCTGACAACCTTGCCATTCTGGTCTGTCTTGGCCTTGAAGACCCATTTGCTGCCAACCAGTCTCATACCTGGGACTACCGGTACCAGCTCCCAAGTTTGGTTCCTGTTCAAGGAATCAACTTCAGCCTTCATGGCATTAAGCCAAGGCTCAGCATCTTTCGAGGTTAACTCCTGAACCTCTTTGAAGCTTGAAGGTTCCCACACCTTCTCTGAGCTACTAAGAACAGCAGTTGCCGTCTTAGCAAACTCATCAGCAAATCTCTTTGGAGGTCTGCCTTTGGTCGCCCTTTCAGACCTGTGAACCAGACGCAAGTCTTCTGGACTCATCTCCTCCTTCTTAGGAGAAAAGTGACCAATGGTGAACAGTGGTTCTTCCAGTTCATTGTCAGACGCATCAGATGGTCTGACTGAGGCCTTTGCGCTCTTGTAGTCTGCAGTGTCATCACTGTCACTGACACCAGCAGCAGCGCCGCCCACTGAACTGGAATCCGAACTCTGATCATCATCATCATCATCATCATCCTCATCCTCATCCTCAGTTTTCTCAGCTTTCTCAGCATGATCTGCTTTCTTCACATCACCTTCATCCTCCTCTGGGTAACTCTGGAAAATTCCCACATTTTCCCCCCACTTAGGATTGTACTCAACACTCCTTGTGAACTTTATGGATTTAGAGTCAGTCATCCATACCCTGTATGCACCTTTTTCGTACCCCATGAACAAACCATGTGCCCCACGCTTCCCAAGCTTGTTGCTCTGTGGGGAGTGTACCCACATGTCAGAACCGAAGATTCTCATGTGTTTGACGTTCGGCTTTTTTCCAAACATTTTCTCATACGGAGTACAACCAATAGGTGATGACAGTCTGCGATTAACGGTATAAACTACCGTTGACAGAGCTTCCCCCCAAAACTTCTCAGGGAGGTTGGCATCATGCAACAAGGTTTTCATTCCTTGCAGCAACGTTTGATTTGCTCGCTCCGCAAGCCCATTCATCCATGGCGATCTAGGCGTTGACATGTCATGCTGGATTCCCTTCTCAGTCAGGAAAGCTTCAAACTGCTGAGAAGTGAACTCCCCGCCCCGATCAGAAAACAGACAGCCGATACGTTTACCGTGAGCATTCTCCAGCCAAGCACAGAATGCTTTGAACCTAGGAAACGCTTGCGATTTCTGCTCGAGCATAAACACATGAATGTACCTGGAAAAAGAATCAATTAGAACCATGAAGTACCTTGCTCCACCCAAAGAGGGCGCAAGAGGACCAACCAGGTCTGCATGAACTAGCTGGTAGGGTTTGGAAGCCTGCCTGCTAGACTCCTTGCCTTTTGGAGCAACCTTCACCTTGTTCTCTGCACAAGATACACATTTCATGTGAAATTTACAGGGTTTGATGTTCAAACCTTCAACCAATCCAGGCATCTTGGCCAGCGCTTGCCAAGACATGTGACAAAATCTTCGATGTGCATCGTGAATGCATCCTGCATGAAGAACCTTGTTAGTTTGTGCAACACAACAAGAATCAGCATTAGACACAACAGCATTGTCATCATAAGTTATACAGAATAAACCATCTATAAACTTTGCATGCAAAATGTCCTCTTTGCCTTTTCTGATGACACAGACGCTCCTCTTGAAGGATATCTCAAAACCACGCCCAGTCAGCTGTGGGACACTAAGCAAATTGTCCGCAGCTCCAGGAACATACAGTACATTACTGATGGTTGTATGCAAACTTGCAAGTTTAACAGTCCCTTCTCCTGCAATTTGCAACGTCCTTCCATCAGCCAGGTGAATCTCTCCTTCTTGAGGTGTGGAGATAAACAGGTGCTTATCCTTCGTCAAATGGCGCGTGCAGCCTGAGTCAACAACAAACCTGGCTTTAGCCTTTGGAGCAGTCTTTGCAGCAAGCAAAACCTTGTTTCCCACCGGCGTGGGCTTTTGCAGCTTGCCCCCCTGCTCCTGGCCATGAGACTTGCCTTTAGCCTTTGGTGAAGCAATGCCAGCTAACAAAGCCTTGTTTTCCACTGGCGTGGGCTCTTCACCCCCCTTCTGCTTCGGGCCATCTGCAGGCATCTGTCTTTGTTTACCTCTGGCCTTCCGGCCTCTGCAAAGACGATGACCTTGGTTCCCACGAGAAACAGAGCTCTCAGCTGCCGTCTCCTTGGCTCCCCCTGGAGGCTGGAATGCTGCCTGGGATGACGTGACAGTCAACTCCCCCTGCAGCTTGCAACCGGTGCCCTCAGCATCCCTGCATTCACTCGCATTCTGGGAAACAGCCAGGACCTCCGATGCAGTCAAACTCTGGGCATTCAAACTCTGAGCTGGGATGACTGGCAGATGAGCTCTTTTCAAAGCATTCCACATCTTTCGTGCCGTCACGTTGCCAGCAAGCGTTTTTATTTCCTCCAGAGAGACGGATAAGACTATTACGTCTATGGCCTTCAAATTCTCGGCCTCCCATTTCCCTGTCAGAGGGACTGGAGGGGCTTCAGACACGGTATGCCACACTCCAAACTGACGTAGCAAACTCTCACACCACACAGCCCAGGTCTCATAATTGTGCCCATTTAACTTTGGGCACTCTGCAGCTTCAGACGCTTGTAAAAGATCCATCTCAGGTCTTTACGTGAGCCCAAGTCTCTATGCCTTCAAAGACTTATTATCTTGGCTCCCATTAAACACGATGCCTCTGGCTCGGCTCCCAGGCCAATTAAGCCCTGCCGGAGATCAAAGGCTCTTTGCGGCCCAACAGAAAAGCCTTTGCTTTTGCTTTTCACATACCTCAGCAGTCTGACGCAGTTGTCTTACTCTCCTGTAAGTGCCGTGAATCTGGGCCCATAACCTTGTTGTTGGGATACTGCCAGGGAGATAACGTCCATCTGAGGCCCCAAGCCGGCTGCCGGACGATCCATCGGCCTCCCGCAGTCACGCAGTATCACCAATTAGCGGCACGAAGCCTTTGAAATAGATTGCCACATTCCTAGGCTGGTGCACACTCTTTCAGCAGAATCCACACAGCAAAAGATGCACAGCAGGAGAGCATATTTACATTTTATTCAACGTTGGTCAGAGCAAACAGAAGACATGACCGTCTGCTTCAGCGTTCAAGCACAGACAGAGAAAACGAAAGCAATAGCAAACATAAACATCCTGTAACAGGAAATACGCAGACTCACAAAAGCCTGCTCCCTTTTAAGGTGGAACGGAAATATCCTAACATAAACTGGCGCCCCCGGTCGGATAGGATGGACCTCGGCAAGCCGTGAACTCTGAACACGTGGTCTATGAACAGCTTGGCGGTTTGTTCCGCCGTGGCCACCTTCGCGCAAGGAATGAAATGCGCCATCTTGGTGAACAGGTCTACTACTACGAGCACCGCTGTTTTGCCTCTCGAGCTGGGTAAATCTGTGACAAAGTCCAGGGCCACTCTCTCCCACGGTTCAAACGGCGTTGGAAGTGGTTCCAGCAGTCCCGCCGGCGCCCTGTGTACTGGTTTGGCCCTTTGGCAAGTGTCACACCGAGCGACGTAATCCTCAACTTCACCCCTCATCTTGGGCCACCAAAAGTCTCTGGCTACTAATTCCGCTGTCTTGTCCTTGCCGAAATGGCCAGCGCTGGGTGCGTTGTGTAACTGCTGCAGGACTTTCGCGCGGAGTTCGTCTCCCGGCACGTATAGAGCCCCTTTGCGGATGAGCAGTCCGTCACGGATCTGGAACTCGGCGTCCTTCGCTGTGCCCTGTCGCACCTCTTCCATCTTGGATTGCGCGAATGGATCCGTCTGTAACGCGCGACGTACCGCGTCCAGGTCAACGGTGGCTGCCGAGCACTTCCACACTGCCGGTGTGAAAATGTGTTTAGCTGCCGCCGGCGCCGCTTCCTCCAGATACTGCGGTTTCCTGGAAAGTGCATCTGCCATGACGTTGTTGTCTCCCGGGATGTATTCTATCCTGAAGTCGAAATCCGCAAAGAACTCCGCCCAACGGATGTGTCTTTGGTTCAGGAACCTCGCCGTGCGCCAGTACTCCAGGTTCTTATGGTCTGTGCGGACTTGCACGGTGTGTCTGGCTCCAATGAGGAAGTGCCGCCACGCTTTCAAGGCTGCATGAATGGCCAGCAACTCCCTGTCCCAGATTGTGTAGTTCTGCTCCGACTTGCTGAGCTTCCTGGAGTAAAATGTGCAGGGCCTCCAGTTCCCTTGCGGATCTTGCTGCAACAGGACCGCCCCCACCACTCTGTCTGATGCGTCAGTCTCGATCCTCAGCAGTCTGCCGGGGTTGACGTGAAGCAGCTGTTCCTCGGACGCGAAGAGACGCTTGAGTCTCTGAAAAGACTGCTCCGCCTGGTCCGTCCAGGTGAACTTCTTTTTCTTGGAGCTGAGGGTGTCCGTGATAGCCGCCGTCTCCTTCGCAAAGCCCTTGATGAACTTGCGGTAGAAGTTGGCGAAACCGATGAACTTCTGGACTTCCTTCCTATTGCGCGGGCTCTTCCAGTCCAGCACCGAGCGGACCTTGTTGCTGTCCATGGCGAGTCCCTTGTCTGACAGCTTGTAGCCCAGGAAATCCACTTCCTTCACGTCGAACTGGCACTTTTCCAGCTTGGCGTAAAGCTTGTGCTCCCGTAGTCTCTGCAGGACCTCCTTGACGTCCCCTTCGTGAGCCTCCTGCGATTCCGAGAAGATCAGGATGTCGTCGAGGAAGCAGACGCACTTCTTGTATAGGAGTCCCGCTAACACGTGGTTCATAAATGCTTGGAACGTGTGAGAGCTATTTTGGAGGCCGAAAGGCATAACTTTGTATTCATAGGTGCCTAAGGGCGTAAACATGGCCGTCTTCCACTCATCGCCCTCCCGCATGCGTATCAGATTGTATGCGCCTCGCAGATCCAGCTTGGTGAAGATTCTCCCCTTCCTCACCGTCGCTAGTAGGTCGTCGATCTTGGGCATGGGGAATGCCGTGGGCTTTGTCCTCGAGTTTATGATTCTGAAATCAACTACAAGCCTCTTTTGGGGCGTGTCTTTTTTCTTCACGAAGAACACGGGACTGCCCCCCACTGCTTTGGACTCTTGGATGAATCCCCGCTTCAAGTTGAGCTCTATGAACTCCCTGAGTTCTTTCCTTTCGTCCTCAGACATGGAATACAGCTTCCCCGTCGGCAGCGTCGCCCCCGGCAGGAGGTCAATCGCGCAGTCGTAGGGCCGATGGGGAGGCAGCTTGTCAGCTTCCTTCTCGCAGAAGACTTCCAAAAACTCCTTGTACTTGTCTGGTACCGCCTGCACCATGCTGAGGTGTAGCTCTGGTTCATCCTCCTGCCCTTCCCCCTCTTGGCTGGGCTGGATGCAGTGTTCCGCGCAGTAGGAGGAGCCGAAGGTCAATTGGCGCTGGTACCAAGCCAATCCCGGGCTGTGCCTATCCAGCCAACTCATGCCCAACACTATGGGTGTGTCTGATAGGTGAGTGACGTTAAAACTGATGACTTCGCGATGATTCCCAATTTGCATCACCATAGGTGGTGTTTGCTGTACCACTTGCCCACCTAGCAGCTTCCTGCCATCGACTGTGATGACGTTTAGGGGCATCGTGGCCGGTAGAAGCGCTATGCGGTGCTGCTTGATGAAGTCCACCCCCACAAAGTCTGCATTGCTACCAGAGTCAATGGTAATGGGGACTTCCAGGGTGAATCCATTGGGCAACTGGAGTGATGCAGTGAGTTGCACCACTGGTTTGGGCGGGAGGGGGTCTGTGGGCTGCAGAATCTCTGGGGACTGCTTCAGAAACTTGCCTGGCTGGGCCCCAGTGCCTCTGATTCCAACCAGGCTTGGCCGTTTCCCTGCTGCTCATCCCCCTGCTGAAAAGCTCCTTTTACTGTTGCTGAGGCTGCAGTGTGCTTCTGGATCCTCTGGGGACACTCTTTGGCCAGGTGCTGTGCACTGTCGCATATGAAGCACTTCCTGCTCCCTCTAGGAGTTTTTGTCTTGGCTGCTCCTGGTGTTGGGGCTCTGGTCGCTGTCTGAGCCTTAACGCTACCCAACTCCATCGGTTCTTCTCCCTCCCCCAATGGAGGCGTGGAGTTCGCGCGTCCACTCTCCCTGGGCATGAAGGGAGGTGCTCTGGCCGGTGTGCGTGCGAAGCGACCCTCATCTCTGCCCCAGGGGCGTTCCTCCATTCTCACTCCTATCGTGAGCGCTCTCTGAACGACTTCTGCCGTGGTGCTAGGTCTCTCTCCCCTGGCCAGCTCATCTTTCACGGAAGCGTTTAGCCCCTCCCAGAACAGATCCCTCACTGCTGCAGAGTCCTTTTGCCAGCGTAGCGTGTTTACCAACGCAAAAAAGCGGGAGTGATATTGTCTTACTGTTGCCTTGCCCTGCCGTAAGCCGTGCATTTCTCTTCTAGCCACGTCTACATCTGTGGTAGACTGGAAACAAGCGTCCATAGCCGCTATGAAAGCGTCTGAATTCTGGAGGGCGGGATCATTGTCGCGCCATAAATTGCGCAGCCAGGATCTTGCTTCTCCATGCAAGTGAGTTATGATAAATCCCACTTTTTCCTCCTCATCTCTAAAGTCCTTCCGAAGCAGTCTGAGCGCAAAAACTACATCTGCTCTGAAGTTAGGGTACTGCTGCAGGTTTCCATCAAAGTGGGCTACAATGCTGCCCCCCCGCTTTCCGAGGCCAACTCCCTCCGGTCTGGTTCCCGGCAGCCCTTCCTTGCCCAATTTTTCCCACCTGGTTCGCAGATCCTCGCAAAACTTCGCTGCTTCCTCCTCTCTCTTCCTGGAAACTTCCAGCTCTGCGTAAAGCGTCTCAACCGCTTTTTCCAGCTGTGCCACCTTCCCTTCTGTAGCCATCTTTCCCTCTCTTCGTGAGCTCGCAAAACACCAAGTTTTGCCCCTCTCCGCGCCAACTCG
Source organism: Podarcis muralis (assembly GCF_964188315.1). Lineage (NCBI taxonomy): Eukaryota > Metazoa > Chordata > Lepidosauria > Squamata > Lacertidae > Podarcis > Podarcis muralis. The sequence continues at coordinate 9,510,282 of NC_135674.1, forward strand.
CGCTGCGAGGGTTAATTTTTATGAGACGGGACTTACTGTCAACGGCTGCCTCAGGTCCCAGCTCACAAAGGACCAACGCCAGTTGCTCTTTATAAACAAAAGTCTTTATTGTGGTTCATTGTTGGTTTGACATCCGTGGCGCGCAGCGCTACGTCTGAGTCCTTAGACCGGCGAAGTCCCGTCTGAATCCGCCCCTCCTTTACACCAGTTCAATACCCGAGCTTTGCTCCACCTCTTCCTTTCCTCCCTCTGCTCCTTTCGCCTCCGGGTCCTCCTGCCCTCTGGGGTCCCAACCCTCCTGGACTCTTCGGAGGCGGATTCTTCTGACTCCTCCCCCTGTCTCCGGCGGGCTTTGGGACCTGGTTCCCAATCCGGATTTTCTGCTGTCCCGCGCGCCTCTACATTTGAACTTGGCGTGCACTTCCCAGCCGCCCACTTTCCTCCTAACGGCTACACTGCTCCCTTCACTGCTTTCTCCTTCAGGGAGGCTGGCCGGCCCTGCTCTCTCCTCCGCCCCTCCACTCTCTGACGGAGGCGTGGTCAGTCCTGCCTCACTCTCTCCTCCTGGAGGAGGAGGCTTTTGTTCTAATCTGTGGGATTCTTCCCCCCCGCTGCGCTCTGGTGGGGAAGCTACCCCTGATTTCCAGCTGCCGCTTGGCGACTCCCCACTGGCCCCCCTTGCCCTGACCCTGGGGGCCTCCTTCTGGGAATCTTCTGATTCACTGGAGAGACTCAGGGAATCTCTCTGGTCACTGTCATACCCTCCTGCGCTCCCCTCCGATTGTTCCCCTTCGCTCTCCATCTCCTCCTTCTCCTGTGGCTCAGTCCCTGAGCCCCTGACAGTATGTCATGAGTCTATCTCATATATTAGTTTCACCTTTTAAGTTGAATTACTGAAATAAATGAACTTTTCCACGATATTCTAATTTTTCGAGTTTCACCTGTAGTTATCATTCTGTTGTGACCATTGGGTCTATTGGGTCTCTACCTCCAATTCTTTAATCTCTATGTCTGGTTCATAAGATCAAGCCTCTTGATGACTGTTTGTTGCTCTTCCTGAGGGAGATTCCTAAAGGAGCTGAGAAAATCCTCTTCCAAAGGATTTACAGAATGCTCAGATCTTGAAGATGATTGTCTAGAGGAATCGGCTGTTCCTTTTGGCTCACCTGGTTATTTTGATGTTGGGCATGATCCTGCGAATTCAACTCAGGCATGTCTGTTTCCTCCCCTCCTGTCAAGTTTTTTTTTGCGATGTCATTACTTCCATTGGGGATCCAGGCTTTGGTTTTGTGGGCCCCTCTGAAGCATCAGTCCTCATCTTACATAAGGGTGCAACAATAGGATTGCAAAATACCCGGGTTGGAAAAACTCCTCTGCTTGACAATCTGAATTTCAGCTTGTGAATCAGGGAGGGCAGTCTAGTAGAGGAAAAATATTTTTTTGGATTTGGTTTGTGGTATTCAAGGGTTCAGTCCCAACTAAGTCGATCTCTGTAAGTCCAATGCCAAGTAAGTCTGATAAATGTCGTTTGGAACGCTGGGCACCTTTCCAGTTAGGAGTTTGTGTTAATGGTTCCAGAACGTACAGGGTTAACATTTCTGGCTGACGTTCTGGTGTGACGCCTCACATCTTGAGGCGTGGTTTAGTTACACAGACGCGAGTGGTTTCTGTGTGTTGTTCTTCTCTTCCGACTGCCGGAGAGGAAAGATGGGAGAAGTTTATCCGGGAATTAGAGACTGAATTTATGATGTTATGCTACCCTAATAAAGGCGTTAAGAGATAAGAGAAGTCTGCGTGCCAGCCTGATTTATGATCCCCACACTGCAGCAGTTATTTCACCGTTGCGTATCGCTCTGCTACAACCGTCCAGAGAGAGGCCAGAGAGAGGCAAGTCGACATTGCTGTCATCGGCAGGGTGCTGTATGCGCAGAGAAAGTGTGCCGGGCGCCACGTTGGCCCTTCTGGATGGCAAAGGTTATGGGGCCCTTGCCAAAGCTTTGAAGCTGTTGCAGGGGAGTTGCCGGTGTGTGTGGGGGCCAGCTGAGAAAAAGCTGGGGGAAAGCTGCAGAGAGCTTGGATCTGTGGCTAAGGTTTGAAGGCAAGTTGACGTCGCTGGAGCCAGCTAGAGCTTAGCTTTTGCTTTGAAGCTGAAAAGAGCTCGCTGGGAGGAGAGGCTGATCTGCCGGGAATCGGGAGCTGGAGAGCTACGGTTTTGTTTACGTGAGTAGCTGTGGCCCCGGGGGAAGATGGCAGATGGCCAGGAGGAGTTTCAAGCTCCGTTTGAAAAGCTTGAACAACTCACCACCCAGTCGTGGAATACCTGGGCCAGGAGATTGAGAGCCTGGTATTGGGCAAAAGGGCTGTGGGAAGTAAGCCAGAAGGAGCCGTCCCCAGCCACACCAACTGCTGGAACTGCAGAACTGGTGGACAGTGAGCAGAGGGAGCAAGCTGTGAAAGCTGAGATCTGCATGTTGAAGTCCAGTGTGCACCATACGCTGTTGCCACTATTGGAGGGCGTTGGGTCTGCCTGTGAAGCCTGGCAAGTGCTGAGAAGTGTGTGTGAAAACTCAGCAGGGGGCCAGGGGCAGATGAAAGCTGAGAGCTCAGTGAGAAGCTCTGAAAGTTTTGCAGCCTCACGAAGTGCTGTTGGAAGCATCGGGGGGGCAGAGAAGCCCAAAAGTCAGTTTGGAAAAGTTTCCACTGTGTGTAACGAGGAGGAGTGCCGTTTGAGAGGGGGCGGAGCTAGTCCGGAAGCTGTGTTAGCTGAGAGCTCGCCCCAGTATATTTCCACTCGTCGCTGCTACATTTGCAAGTCAGCTGACCACTTACGTCGCTGCTGCCCACAGAGAGCGAAAGCAGCTGGGCAGGATGTGTCCAAGGTCGTTTCCCATGGGAACCAGTCCAGGAGGGGAAGTCAGCGTGGGAACGCAAGGGAAGGACGTGACTCAGAGAGCGGAGGCTGTTCTTTTCATCTCACTGCTTCTATGGCAAACATAGAGGACACCTCCAGAAAGGACACGGTGCGCTGGGTGATTGATTCAGCAGCGAGTCATCACCTGATTGGCAAGCCACCTGCAGTCGGGATGCGGGACTGCAGGGCTATTTCGGCTGGGAAGATTGTGCAGTTTGCAAACGGTTCCCAAAAGAAAGTTTCTGACATTGTTGACGTCTATATTCCTTTTTTGCAGGCGCAGCTGCAGATCTACGTTGTGCCGGGGATGCATTGTTGTCTGTTATCTGTACCAGCTCTTGTAAAGGAAGGGTACAAAGTTTGTTTTGAAAATAACACCTGTTCCATTTCCAGAGGGGGGAAACTGCTTGTCAACGTGGAGTGCAAGAACAATCTCTTTGTTCTGGAGACACCTCTGGAGGGTGGGGGGAATACCAAAAGAGCACAGGCGCAGTGTGCTAGTGTTCCCAGTCATGATTCATGTGTTCATTTGTGGCACAAGAGAATGTTGCACAGCAGTTTGGAAGATGTGCAAAAGTTGCCCAGCTGCACTAAAGGGTGCAAACTCCGAGAATGTGGGAGGTCCCTAGAGTGCAGGGCATGCAAAGGGGCAAAAGTACAAAGGTGCAGTTATCCCAGGGTACAGAGGGTAACCACTCAACCTTTTGAGCTTGTACACATAGATCTGTCAGGACCCATGGAGTGCCCGAGTCTGGGTGGGGCCAGGCATGTGCTGACGCTGACAGATGATTATAGCCAGAACGGTTGGTCTTTTTCTCTGAAGACTCAACGCGAAGCAGCGCAGCTGATCAAGGATTGGGTTGCGGAGGTGGAACTGAGGTTCTCCACCAAGGTGGAAGGGTTCAGGAGCGACCGTGGGTCACAGTTTACTGGGTCTGCTCTGAAAGAGTTTTTCAAGGAAAAGGGAATACGTCACCAGGTGACGGGTGCAAAGTCTCCTCAAGAAAGAGGCGTGGCAGAGCACAGGAGTGAAACACTGGCTGAAGCTGTCAGGGTTCTACTGTGTGACTCTGGGTTGCCTCAGAGCTTTTGGAGTGAAGCTTGGAAAGCTGCCAACTTTACGTTTAACAGGTCCTATAACCACGTTATAGGAGACACACCGTTTTTTCTGTTGCACCAGAAAAAACCACAGCTGCATTTCTTCCGCGTGTTTGGGTCAAAGGCTTTTGTACCGATACCAAAAGCACTACGGAAGGCAGGTGGTCCAAAGGTCCAGGAAATGATCTTCTGTGGGTACGACCCTGCGACCAATGGGTGGAAGTTTGCATACCCAGGGGGTGATCAGACCAAACTTCTGGTCAGTAAGCGTGCTGAGTTCTGTGAACAGGATGGGTGGTCAAGACTCAGTGATGGTCCTGATTTTCTCTCAGAATGTCTGTCTGATTCTGAGGAGGAAGGGGAGGCAGAGGCTGAAGTCTCTGGTGAGGACCAGGTCCAGGATCAAGGTCCGGAACAGGTTTGGGCATCTCCAAGAGTTGTTAAGGGAGTGTCCAAGAGTGAGCCTTCATCTCCTGTTAGCATAATGGAGAAAGCTCACAGACGGGTCGTCAAGTCAGAGGGGGAGGAGTCTGATGGAGAAGACACACTTGCTGGCCCCAATGGGTCAGAAGAGAGTTCAGATGAAGCACCCCAGTTTGTGCCCAGGCGTTCATCTCGGGCAACAAAGGGTGTTCCACCTGAGAGGTTTCAGGTCACCAGTGCGTGGGTTGGTTTCGCACAGTGTGATTCTGGGAGTGTTGAAGGGGTTCAACAGTTGCCTGACAAAGGTGCCAGGAAGGGGCAAAAGGCAATGGGGAAGGTGTTGAACTCAAAGAGGTCTGTAAATAGATGTTCACAGGTCCCCTCAAGATGCGAGACGAGAGGGGGTGTTAATGGTTCCAGAACGTACAGGGTTAACATTTCTGGCTGACGTTCTGGTGTGACGCCTCACATCTTGAGGCGTGGTTTAGTTACACAGACGCGAGTGGTTTCTGTGTGTTGTTCTTCTCTTCCGACTGCCGGAGAGGAAAGATGGGAGAAGTTTCTCCGGGAATTAGAGACTGAATTTATGATGTTATGCTACCCTAATAAAGGCGTTAAGAGATAAGAGAAGTCTGCGTGCCAGCCTGATTTATGATCCCCACACTGCAGCAGTTATTTCACCGTTGCGTATCGCTCTGCTACAACCGTCCAGAGAGAGGCCAGAGAGAGGCAAGTCGACATTGCTGTCATCGGCAGGGTGCTGTATGCGCAGAGAAAGTGTGCCGGGCGCCACGTTGGCCCTTCTGGACGGCAAAGTTTGATCTGGCCTTCCACAAATTGTCATGCAGATCTTTTTTGGTTGGAAGATTAAATAAGAAGAGTTTGTTTTAAGAGCCTCTGCACGTTCTATGTCAAGCTTAGGGGTCTGCTCTTGTTGTCGCCAATTCACTTTGGTACTATGGTGTTCTGTTAATGCCTGCTTGTTATTAACTGATAAACTGTAGACCTCTTTGGATAATTGGGTTATTTGAGAGGCAATACCTCTAATTTGTTGGAAAATATGCTCAACCGTTCTTGCAATTAGAGTTAATTGGGTGCTCTCCCTGCTTATTATTCCTTCCTCTCTTAGCGGCACAGGAGCAACTTGCCCCATTGCTGGATCCAGTTCCACACTCTCACCTTGAATACTCTCCCCACACTCACAATCATCTTCAAGGGGAGAAAACCGGTTTTTTGTCGGAACTATAAAAGCAGATTTGTTTAAAAAAGTCCTCTATTTTAGATTGTTTGGAAACCGGTGAGAGAGCTACATCCTCTGGGTCCCTGTAGCGTTTACTAGCAGGCATAGCGTCACCATGTGGAGTAAACAAGGAGAGGTTTCCCCAACCGAAAAAGAGAAAAAATAGAAAGTGCTGTTTGTTCAATTTAAGAGCTTCTCCGTGTGGAGACTGCCAGGAGTTTCAGGAACAAAGTATAGAAGGGAGTTGGCGGTTAATAGTTAACAGCTGGTGGCCTGCCCAGGATGCTTCACAGAACTTGCCCAAGATGTTTCCCATAGGATAGACAAGAAGGTGCTGTTAGAATCTCAGTAGGTTGGTAAGTTTAAAAGTAGAGAAGTAAAAAAAAAGGAAAAATTACTTCCCTGGGTGGCAATCAAAGCTAATTACAGTCCTGTTATCTGCGGAGCTCTGAAGCCTGCTTGCTAAGCTGTCGCCATCTTGGAACCCCCATAGGCTTCTCTGGTCCACACACCATGCAATGGCGGTGAATGCCAGTAAGATGTTTATGCAGGCCATAATGTGTTTTTTCATAACGAGGTAATTTGCATATCTCTTCTGTCCTTAAGGTCTTCAACGCCAAAATTATAGCTCAGTTGCTCTATGGTATCCCAGTCTGGCTGCCAGGGTCTACCCAGTTGGTAGAACGAGTGCAGGCAACTTTCCACTTCAAGATTTTTACTGTCCCACGCTGTGTACCCTATGTAGCCTTGTGTCTAGAGGGAGGTCAACACAAGGTAGAGACTGTCGCCTGGGTGAGATTTCTTCTAAGCTGGTTAAACATCTGCCTTACATCAGATAAAGATCCTCTCCTCAGCGAAGTTTTGTTAGACCTCTTTCTTTCCCCAGGGCTACAACAGTTTAACAAGAAGGTACAGCGACTCGGGCTTCAGTGGAACTTTTGCGATCAATGTCCCTACCATCTGTCAAGGCTATAATAAAAACTAGGTTGTGGGATATTGAGCGCTAGGAACTAACAGTAGCAGCAGAGAAAACATGTTCTCTTTATTTTCAACTTTCTTGGGCACTTGAAACTAACCACAATTACCTTGAATTTCTGCTTAACCCTCAAGAAAGAAGGGCATTTTCGCTGGCCAGGTTTAATTCAAATCCATCAAACCTCCTTTGGGGAAGGTTCTCAGGCAGGGTGGAAGGAGAAAGAACTTGCCCATGTGAAAACCACCTGGTGGAAACCCTTACACATATGGTTCTTAATTGTAAACTATATGCTGATCTCCGTCAGCAATTTCTAGATCAATTCTGCATCCCCAAATGGAAACCAGAGTTGGAGGTCATACATTTTCTATTCCTGGGGAATGATCAGGAGCTCACCAAGTTAGTGGCTAAATATCTCTATTTGTTTTTTTGTCGTTGAAATACACTGCAGACGTCTGATCTCCCTGGAGACCTAGAGATGTGACGATAGACTGCTCTGCTTCCTTTCTTTTAGCAAATGTTTTGTTCCACTGGGGAAGTGGTAATTCTGTATTGATTTGTTTTGGATGTTTGGGTGTTTGTATGTGATGCCAATAAAAGGTTTAATGATGATGATGATGATATCATCAATCCCCAAGATAATGGTGGCTCTGGCCTTCTGGTCTCTCTTGCTGTGCAGCAGTCGGATTCTGTTTTTTTTTTTTTAATGCAGTTTTATTGAAGTTATACACAAAAACAGACATATAAGAAAATACAAAGAGAAAATTACAAAGAAAAAAAAAACACTCATCCGAAAAAAGAAAAACACACAATCTGAACTTCCTTCCATCCTTTTGATAAGTATCAAATATCTCCTTCCATTACGTATTTGATTTTCAATCTATAGTCTTAAATTCACTCGCTGGTCGTATTGTTCTAACCCCGTCAGTTCACTTTAAACATTTATTCCAATATATTTCCAAAATTTGCTCCAATTTTTCAGAAGTTTCTGTTCATCCTGATCTCTTATTTTACCTGTTAATTTGTCAAGCTCAGCATAGTTTACCATTCTAATCTGCCAGTCCTTTATGTTGGGGATAGTTTCCACTTTCCAATATTGTGCCAACATAATTCTCGCTGCTGTGGTGGCGTAGAGGAATATCGTCCTATCTTCCTTTTTAATTTCTTTATCCATCATTCCCAACAAGAAGGCTTCAGGCCTCTTGGGAAAGGTATACTTAAATATTTTTTTAAGTTCATTATAAATTGATTCCCAAAAGCCTTTCACCTTTTTACATGTCCACCATAAATGATATAGGTCACCCTCCACCTCGCCACATTTCCAGCATCTCTTGTCCTTTAATCTATACATTTTGGCCAGTTTCACAGGGGTGTGGTACCATCTATATAGCATCTTCCAGATATTTTCTCTCAGTGCCATACATGCTGTGAACTTTATGTTACAATTCCAAACTTCTATCCACCTTTCGAAATCAATATTATAACCAAAGTCAATTGCCCATTTAATCATTGCCTCCTTCACCTGCTCGTCCTTTGTGTACCACTCTAATAGTATATCATAAATTCTGGACAGGGTTTTGTTTTTGCCTTCTATTACTTCTATATTAAATTTTGATTTTTTATCATCAAAACCCACCTTCCTCTTATCCTCTTTTAACAAATCATTCACCTGGTGGTATTGCAGCCAACCAGTGAATAAATTTTTTATTTCTTCATAAGGTCTAAGTTTGGGCCCTTGGTCTGTTTTTCTTAACATTTCTTCATAGGTGGCGTTTATCTCCTCCATATTTATTTTCTTGACCGTTAAAGCCTCTATTGGTGAAATCCACCATGGGGTCTTTCTTTCAAGGAGGTTTTTGTTCCTTTCCCATGCTTGATATAATGGTCCCCTAAAAGTATGGTCTAAGAAACTCTTGTGGACTTTCACTTTCCCATACCAAAGGTACGAATGCCATCCGTACCGATTATTAAAGCCTTCCAGGTCCAGTAGCTCTCTATTCTCCAATTTTATCCAATCTTTTAACCAAAGTATACAAGCCGCTTCATAGTATAAGCTTAGGTCCGGGAGAGAAAAACCCCCTCTTTCTTTTTTATCTATCAAAATTTTCATTTTTATCCGTGGCCTTTTCCCCTGCCAAATATACTTTGCCAAGGCTCTCTGCCACTCTTTACATTGTTTTAGGCCTTTAAGTATGGGGATGGTTTGGAATAAAAATAACATTCTGGGCAGAATGTTCATTTTAACAACAGCTATCCTCCCCAAAAAGGAGAGTTTCATCCTCCCCCAAATTTCCATGTCTTTCTTTATAATCCTCCAGGTGGCATCGTAATTATCCTTGTATAAATTTATGTTCTTAGCTGTAACCCAGATCCCAAGATATTTCACTTTCTTAGCTACCGCAATTTCGGTCCTTCTTTCTAGATCTATCATTTCTTCCTTTGTTAAATTTTTAACTAACATTTTGGTTTTATTTTTATTTACCTTAAGTCCTGCCACGGCTCCAAATTCGTCAATTTTTTGTAAAGCTTCTTTTACGCTATTTTTTGGGTCTTCTAAGGTTAGTACGATGTCATCTGCAAAGGCCTTGATTTTGTATTCCCTCTTTCCTACCTTGACTCCTGTGACTTCTGTTGCCCCCCTCAGTCTCTCGTTTAGTATTTCTAATACTGTTATAAACAATAGAGGGGACAGGGGGCAGCCCTGTCTAGTTCCTTTATATATACTAAAATATTCTGTTGTGGTGTTGTTTATTACCAATTTTGCCTTCTGTTCCTTGTATATAGCTTCTATGCCTTTTCTAAATTTCTCTCCCATTCCCATCATTTCCAAACTTTTCTTCAAGAAATCCCACGAGATGTTATCGAACGCTTTTTCAGCATCTATGAATACCAAGGCCGCTTGTCTATCTATGCTCATATCCAAATATTCAATAATGTCTATCAAGTTCCTTACATTGTCCCTTAGTTGTCTCCCTGGGAGGAAGCCCGTTTGATCTTTATGTATTCTGTTGTTCAGAACCTTTTTTAGTCTTTCTGCCATTATATCTGCAAATAGCTTGTAATCATTATTTAATAGTGAAATTGGCCTATAGTTTTTCACTTCCAAGGTATCTGCCTCTTTTTTGGGAATTAAAGTAATATATGCTTCCTTCCAGGTATTCAGGATCCTTCCTTCCTTTAATATATTGTTCATCACTTCTCCTAACACTGGGGATATTTGGTTACTTAGTGTTTTATAATATTTGGCCGAGAGGCCATCTGGAACTGGCACTTTCCCATTTTTCATCTTTTTAATAGCCTTCTTTATCTCTTCTTGAGTAATTTTCTGGTCTAGTATCTCTTTTTCTTCTTTTGGGATTTGTTTTAAATGATGTTCTTGCAAAAAGTGCTCTATTTCTTGTTTTGTTTCCTTTCCTCTTTTATATAAGTCCTTATAATATTTTTGAAATATCTTCCTTATTTCTTTTGGCTCTTCCACAATCCTTTCTCCTTCCCTTATCTTACTGATCGTGTTTTGTTTTCTTCTTTCTCTTATTTGCCACGCCAAATATTTGCCTATCTTGTTTGCAGATTCATTTTTTTTTAAAATATATTTATTAAGGTTTTTCATATAAAGCATACTTTAAAAAAAGCACAAATCATCCTTATCCTTTTAACATCTTTCCACTATTACATTGGACTCCCCCACACCTCCCGCATACACTTACATCGTTATAAAATAATTTCAAACAAATTATCATTTTGCTCATAGTCTTAATTTGGATTAGCATATAATTCGCCCTTAAGTCTAATTTAGTGATAGACAGTTATTTTCTATCCTGGCATCCCACTCAACACTCAACCAGATTACAATGTTTTTGTAGATAAATCTTGAATTTTTTCCAGTCTTCTTCCATCCTTTCTTCTCCCTGGTCTCGGATTCTGCCGGTCATCTCGGCTAGCTGCATATAGTCCATCAGCTGCATCTGCCATTCTTCCAAAGTGGGTAGCTTCTGAGTTTTCCAGTTCTTCGCGATCAATATTCTTGCTGCTGTTGTTGCATACATAAAAAATGTTCTGTCCTTTTTTGACACACTCTGGCCGACGATACCCAAGAGGAAGGCCTCTGGTTTCTTAGTAAAGGTGTATTTAAACACCTTTTTTAACTCATTATATATCGTCTCCCAAAAGGCCCTCACTCTAGGGCAGGTCCACCAGAGGTGAAAAAATGTTCCTTCATTTTCCTTACATTTCCAACATTTGTTATCAGACGAATGGTATATTTTAGCTAATTTAACTGGGGTCATGTACCATCTATACATCATTTTCATTACATTTTCCTTCAAAGCATTGCATGCAGTGAAGTTCAGCCCAGAGGTCCACAACCTTTCCCAATCTTCAAACATAATATTATGCCCAATGTCCTGTGCCCATTTTATCATTGCTGATTTTACCATTTCGTCTTGGGTGTTCCATTTCAGCAGCAAATTATACATTTTTGAAAGTACTTTAGTCTTAGGTTCTAACAGTTCAGTTTCTAACTTTGACTTTTCCACTTGGAATCCTAACTTTTTATCATTTTTAAACACTTCTTTAATCTGAGCATAGTGTAGCCAGTCTCGCACTTTGTCTCTCATCTTTTCTAAACTCTGCAATTTCCAATTGTCACCATCCTTTTCTATTATCTCCCAATATTTTGGCCAATTGGCCTCCATATTGGCTCTTTTTCGGGCCTTAGCCTCTAGGGGTGACAGCCACCTCGGAGTTTTATTCTCCAGTAAGTCTTTATATCTTGTCCAGACATTAAAAACTGATTTTCTGACAATATGATTCTTAAAGGCCTTGTTTATCTTAGCTTTGTCATACCATAAATATGCATGCCATCCAAATGCATTATTAAAACCTTCCAAATCCAAGACATCCGTATCTTCAAGAAGTAACCAATCTTTTAGCCAGCAGAAAGCTGCAGCTTCATAATACAACTTTAAGTCTGGCAGGGCAAAGCCCCCTCTTTCTTTCGCATCTGTTAATATCTTAAATTTAATTCTGGGCTTTTTGCCCTGCCAGACAAATTTAGAAATATCTTTCTGCCACCTCCGAAAACACTCTGTCTTATCTACAATCTGTAGTGTCTGGAACAAAAATAACATTTTTGGCAGTACATTCATCTTGATGGCAGCTATTCGGCCTAACAAAGAAAGTTTTAATCTTGACCAACTATCCAAGTCTCTCTTAATTTCTGACCAACATTTTTCATAATTATCTTTAAATAAACTCAGATTTTTTGCTGTTATGTTTACCCCTAGGTATTTAACTTTTTTGACCACATTTAGTTCTGTCTCTTTCTGAAACCATTCCAGTTCAGTGTCTGTCAAATTTTTCCCCAAAACCTTGGTTTTTTGCTTATTTAACTTAAAACCCGCCACTCGACCAAAGTTTTGAATCAATTGTAATACTCTTTTCGTACTAGATTCCGGCTCCTGTAATGTCAAAACTAGGTCATCTGCAGGAGCACTTCCAGGACCGAAATAAACAGTAGAGGGGAAATCGGGCAGCCTTGTCGTGTACCTTTTTCAATTTTAAACTCTTCTGTAACCACATTGTTGACTATCAGTTTGGCCTTTTGTTCTGAATATATTGCTTCAATCCCATTCTCAAACCCCCGTCCCACTCCCATTTCTTTTAGGTTCCCCTTCATAAATTTCCAGGATATGTTGTCAAAGGCTTTCTCCGCGTCTATAAAGATTAAAACTGCTTTAGTGTTTATGTTTGTTTGCAAAAGTTCCAATATGTCTATAATATTCCTTGTGTTAGCAAACATGTGTCTACCCGGGAGAAAGCCTGCCTGGTCTTTGTGTATTATCTCACTTAGAACTTTCTTAAATCTTCGTGCCAAAACATCTGCAAATATTTTGTAATCCACATTTAAAAGGGAGATGGGACGGTAGTTCTTAAGTTGTGTCTTTTCAGTTTCCGACTTTGGTATCAATGTGATAAATGCTTCTTTCCACGATTCTGGCGCCTTCTTCCCCTCCATTATTTCGTTGCTGACCTCCAACAATGGCTGTATCAAATAGTCTTTCAATGTCTTATAATAGTTAGAGGTCAGTCCATCTGGCCCTGGCGATTTGCCCTGTTTCAAACTCTGGATGGCCTGCTCAATCTCTTGTCGTGTTATTTTGCCATTCAAAATTGTTCTGTTTTCTTCTGACAGCTTTGCTGATCCATTTTTCTCCAAGAATTGTTTAATCTCTATTTCATCTTGTGGCCCTTGAGTGTATAACTTTTTGAAATATCTCTGGAAGCACTTTCTAATCTCTCCCGGGTTCTGAATGTTCTTTCCTTCAATCTCTAAGTTTGTTACCGTATTTAGTCTTTGTCTCCTTTTCAACTGCCAAGCTAGCAGTTTTCCGCATTTGTTAGCCGATTCAAAAGTTTTTTGTTTCATTGTTTTAATCTTCCATTCTATTTCCTGATTTATCAATTTGGAATATTGTGCTTGATGAAGTTTAATTTCTCGCAGAATCGGTTGGGACTTCGGATTAGATCTTAACTTCTTCTCCAACTCTTTAATTTTTTCCAAAATTTTATCCTTCTTTTCATTTTGTGATCTTTTCTTTAAAGAGTTCTGTTGTATCAAGAACCCTCTCATCACAGCCTTACTTGCGTCCCAGATAGTTCTTTTTTCCACCGTGGTACTCAGGTTGATCTCAAAATAGTCCTTTAAAGTTTTTTGGGCCTTCTTTACAATCTTTTGATCTCTAAACAGGCCATCATTCATCTTCCATCTAAAGGAGCCGGTTGGGATCAGTGTCATGTCCATTCTCAATGCGTTATGGTCGGAGCATGTCTTGGGGCAGATTTCCACCTTTCTAACCTTAGGTGCCAGACTTCTAGTTATCCATATTTGGTCGATTCGTGTCCAGGTCAGTTGGGCTTCAGAAAAGAATGTTCCTTCTCTTCCCAAGGGGTTTCTCACTCTCCAAATATCAATCCAGTCCATATTGTCGGTCATTTCAAAAAAAGTCTTAGGTAGTCTTCCTTCTTTAGTGATGTTTGGATTCTGTGACTTATCCATATTCGTTGATACGACCCCATTCATATCCCCCATCATGATGATGTTGTTGTAGTCCAGATAATCCAGCATGGTCTCATGCAACTTCTTGTAGAAATCCGATTTTCCTTCATTTGGAGCATAAATTCCTAATATCAAAATTTTTTCTCCTTGATATTGTATTTCTATTGCCAAAATTCTTCCATTTTCGTCTTTGAAAAGAAATTTTGGTGAAAGGCTCTCTTTCGCATAAATCACTACACCTCTCTTTTTAACTGTGTCCGAAGATATAAATTCTTGACCAAGCCTTTTGTTTATTAACACCTTTCTGTGGAGCCTAGTCACATGTGTTTCTTGTAAACATATAATGTCCAGTTGTTCCTTTTTTAATATGTGAAAAATTTTCGTCCTTTTTTCCGGGCTGTTACAGCCATTTATATTCCAACTCAAAAGCTGCAGAGACATCCTGGATAAATCTGGTTATTCTTTCTGGGGTGGTACCTTGTTCTCTGGTCCTTGAGGATCCGAGGGGGCAGGCTTCCCTGGAGGTTCGGGCGCTGGCAATCCAAGTCCTTTGTGGAGGTCTTCTCCGTGGGCTCCCAGAAACTTGTCTCTATCCTCCACTGTTTTAATTTTGATCTTTCTCCCTCTGTAAATAAAAGATAATCCTTGAGGAAACTCCCACCTGAAGATAATTGCGTTGCTTCTTAGCAGTCTTGCCAATTCCGTGTAGTCAGATCTGAGGTCCAACAACTGTTTAGGGATGTCCTTGTAAATTTCAATTCTCTTGCCCAAAATGTCCAGTGACTTTTCGTAGTGCAGGCCCAAAATCTTATCCCTTTCCTCCTTTGATCTCAATGTTATCAGGCAATCTCTGGGCTTCTCTATCCTTCTAACTCTTCCAAGCCTAAAAGCAGATATTATTTTAAAGTCTTTTTCCTCTAGCTTCCAAAACTTGGCAAATTCCTTAGTCAAAAATTCAATAAAATTATCTTCTTCCACTTCTGGTACTGACCGTATCCTCAAGTTGGTCTCCCTGTTTCGCAGTTCTGTCATCGAAAAATAAATCTGATGTTCTCCAACTTGTTTACTGAGTGGTCTTACTTCTTTCTCAAGTTCTCCCAATCTCTGACTGGTGTCTTCAGCCAATTTCCGATTTTCACCTACCGCCTCTTTTAATTCTCCAATAGACTGGGCATTCTGTGCAACCTGCCCAGTCAATTTATTCAAACTTTCTGTGTTCTGTTCAATTTTAGCCGTTTGCAAATCAGCCTTTTTGTCCAAGGCCTCCAGTTTCTCAAAAATTCTTTCCAAGACAGAGTTACTTATCCCTGAAGCCATATCTTCCAGGTGCAGTTCCTCCGTCTCTCCCTCCCCTGTCTGTGTCAGGGAGGCCGCCTCTATGTCAGGAGGCAAGGTAGAAGGCAAAGCAGGCACAGATGATCTGCGCTGTGAGGCTGCAGATAAAGTTAGAGTTGTTTGCTTAGTTCTTCCTCTTTTCCTTGCGCCACTCATTCCAAAGTTATCTGCAGTCCAAGGTCAGACCAAGTGTTCCCATGAGAAAAAAGAGGCCCAGATACAATAGTCAAACAGAAGGCCGGGAAAAAGAAAGTAAAACAAAGTCACTGCTGTGAGTCCAAAATCCTCTAGGGGGAGCTTAATACGTCTTCAGGAAAAAGATCAAATCCAATTCAAATTTATAAGTTTAATTCCACATCCATCAGCCTCCACAGAATATTATTTTTTAGCAGAGTATACTTAAGGCAAAACAATGATTCTAACAGTGCCTAGACTGCAACAGTTTCAAAGTGTCAAGTTCCTGCTCAGAATGTTTCCAAGTCTGAATTCAATGTATCCAAAATTGCAAACTGGTGCTCAGTCAGGCAGCTCCAGCACCTGGGGTTCTTATTTAATTTGTAATCCACTGGTGCAACAGAAGAAGAATATCAGTGCACCCCAATATGTCCAGGAAAAACAGTAACTTAGAGTCTTTCACCCAAAGGTCTACTTTAATTGGGTGCCAGCAGTTAGTTAAAACATCACTTTTTGTCTCCACTCCTCCTGCTCTTTGCTTGAAGTTCAGTATAGCGGGAGGCGGACTTCCTGCTTATCCTCACTCCGTTTTCAGCCAAATTTAAACTTTTTTTCAAAGTTTTAAAAGTTTCAGAAAATTCTCACAAAGTTTCAGAAAACTCTCAAAAGTTTCAGAAAAGTTCTCAAAGTCCAAATTACTCACGGGTTGTAGTTTCCAAAGTTCAAAAAGTAGCAGGAAGAAAGGACAGCGCTGACCGGCAACAGCAATGCGGCTTCACTTCGCTGTTTGCGCAACGACCCACAGCGCCGCTACCCCCTCCGCGATCCGGAGCCCCTTACGGGGTCCCTTCAACGTTTTGGGGGCTGCTTCTGGCGCCCGCCGGGTCCCGGGACCACAGGCTTCTGCCACCTGTGGTTTTTCTGAATGGGTCTCCGCTTCGCCGTAGCGGACGACCCGTTTACAGCGGAGCTCCCTTCTCCTTATTCGGAAAAGGCAGCCATTACCGGTCGCGCCGCCTCCGGAAGTGTCCTTGTTTGCAGATTCAAATGTCCTCTGATTCATCATTTTAATTTTCCATTCTACCTCTTGGTCAATTATTGTAGAAAGTTTAGCTTGTAATATCTTTATATTCTGCTTTGCAATCTCCTCACTGGGGTTAATGGTTAATTTTTTATTTTTTTTTTCATTTTCCATAATCTGTGTTAGGATCTGTTCCTTCTTTGACTCTTTTTCTTTTCTTACTTGACTATTTTTCTGTATTAAAAAGCCCCTCATAACTGCCTTTCCTGCGTCCCACACCGTCTCTATAGCAGTTTCCCCGTTTAAATTCCATTTAAAGTAATCTTCTATTGTCTCTATTGCCTTATTTACGATCTTCTGATCATTAAATAGAAATTCATTCATTCTCCATCTAGTTGTTTTAATATCCTTACCTTTCAGCTCAATGTAAACCGCATTATGGTCAGATATAATTCTTGGGAGAATTTCTGATTTAATTAAATTCTGAGTTAATTCCTTCGAGATCCAAATGCTATCTATTCGCCCCCAACTCTGATTTGGGTTTGAGAAGAAAGTATATTGTTTTATAGTGGGGTTTTTGAGTCTCCATGCATCAGTTAATCCCAGATTATTTACCATGTCAAAAAAGGATCGCGGTAATTTACCTTCCTTCTTCTCTTGTTTTTTTGTTAACTTATCTAAATTTGGAGACACCACCCCATTAAAGTCACCCATTAAAATCATTTTTTGATCCATCCATTCCATCAATTTATCTCCTAATTCAGAATAGAAGGCAGATTTTTTATCGTTTGGAGCATATATTCCAACAACAATTATTTTTTCTCCCTGAGACACCATCTGAACAATAATTACTCTCCCTTGATCATCTTTATATAATAGTTGTGGCTCATATTTTTCCTTAATATATAATACCACCCCTCTTTTCTTCACTCTATCTGATGTCACAAAATCTAATCCCAGTCTCTTATTACATAATAGTCTCTTATGCTTATTTATTATATGCATCTCTTGGAGACATATTAAATCATAATTCTTTTTCAATAATACATGCGTAATCTGATTCCTTTTGTTTTTGTTGTTCAACCCATTCACATTCCAGTTTAGTATTTTTAACGTCATCTGTTCTGTAATATAAGTTAACTTATCAAACCTATGCGCAATCTACTGTTCTTTGTCTCCTTTCTTTAGTTCTTCTCCTTCTCCTTTTGAGCTCTCCTCTCTTTCTTCTTCTTCACTCCCCCCATTTTCTTCCCCCTGCTGGTTCCCCACCTCCTCCTCCCCCATCATTTCCCCCAGGTCCTTCTCATATCTCCTTGCAAATTTTTGTAGTTCTGAGATGGTAGACAGTTTGAACTTTTTTTCTTTGAAATAGAATGAAATACCTTCCGGAAACTCCCATCTGTACAGGATCCCATTTTTCTTCAATTGATTTGTTAATTTTTTATATGGGTCCCTCCTTCGAAGAAATCTCGAAGGAATCTCTTTATAAATAATAATTGGGTTTCCTCCAATATATAACCTTTTAACATAATTCTGTTTCAAAATTTCATTTCTTATCTCCAATGAATTAAACATGGCTATTACATCTCCTGGCAATTTTTTCCCTCTGGCTTTTGCCGATTTTATTCTTATTCGGAATATGTTTACCAGACCATGGTTTATCTCTTCTTCTTTTCTGTCTAACCATATTGCCAGCTCTTTCACCACTTTAGCTCGGATATTCTCATTTAGATCCTCTGATATTCCTCTAAATTTTAGGTTAGATTGATTCTGGCGCATCTGCGTCATAGCCATGTTGTCCAACAACTCTTCCTGTGTTGCTCCTATCTCTTTAACTTCTAGTCTAATCCTGTCCATCTCTTTCTTACTGTCTTTCGCGTCCTTTTGCACCCTCTTCACTGAATCCTCCAAGCCCTTAGTTCTTACCGAGAGATCCTTAACCTTTCCTGTCAATTCTCCCACCACTTCCTCCAGTTTCTTATCTAGGGTATCTTGAACCTCTATCAATTTTCTCTCAATGTACTGTTCATTATTTTTAAATTCCTTTCTTATTTCGGCCATCAAGCTATCATAATCTCTAATTTCTCTTGCCTCCTTCCCCTCTTCTTGTCTTGAAGGCCTCCTTTCCGCTGGTGTTGCCACCCCTTTCTTAGAACCGTTCGGCATTTGTGTATTTGAGTTTAAATCTTCCTAATATACTGTAGGGGTAAGGTATAGAGGTAACCAGGCTAACGTCCCTCGGATAATTACAACGGGGGTCCAAAATTAACTAAATTGGTACAGTGCAAAAGTTAACTCTTATTTAAGGTCAAGTAATAATAATACAATACAATAATAGTACTATTTTGACTGGACCTAAGTCAAAACAGGTGTTTGAGTCCTCAAAGTCTTATGGTTAAATATAGTAAGCACCTGAACCACCAAAACGCCTCCAGATTCAGGGGATTCTCATGAGTAGGGTTCTGCAAAGACATATTCTTTAACTTTGCATCCCGAGGTGTATGTCTCTTTAAATCCCAGAGAGAGACAAGAGAGTCACAGCCGTCTCTGAAGATCAAGAGCGTAATAATAGTACAATTTTGACTGGATCTAAGTCAAGACAGGTGTTTGAATCCTCAAAGCCTTATGGTTAAATATAGTAAGCACCTGAACCACCAAAACGCCTCCAAATTCAGATGATTCTCATGGGTAGGGTCCTGCAAAGACGTATTCTTTAACTTTGCATCCCGGGGTGTATGTCTCTTTAAATCCCAAGGAGAGACAAGAGAGTCACAGCCGTCTCTGAAGATCAAGAGCTTATCCGATTAAATTAACGAAGGTGGGCCCCTTTTAGCTTGCACAGTATGGCAATCTTTTCACAGTCTCACGGTCTTTAAACAAGGTTTAAACACAGTCTCACAGTTCCTGTCTTTAAGCACAAAGTGCAGCTAAGGCACCTATCTCCCATACTCCGTTTGAGTCCCAATTCTCCCCAGTCCTGCAGTTTAGAAACAGAAAACCTCTACGGAAATCCGTGCTGGCTGTAGCACTCTCCTTCCCGATGAAACAGAAAAGTCTTTTCCCCTCTCTCTAAACCATTTAATAATTCCGCTGTAACTGTTACCTTGCCTCCGACACTTTATACTTTGTGTCTGAGGTCTTTCCACCACACCACACTCACTTGGCGGTTTGTTTTCTTCTTTTTGTTTCCTCCTCTCTCCCAGCGTCTTGCTATACTCTTTTATCACCTTATCGCCAGAGATGGATTCCTCCTCCTTTTTCACCAACTTATTCCTTCTCCGCTGGGTTCTTATCAAAACATTCCATTAATCTTACCCTAATTGATGTTCTCCAATATTTTCTTTAACCTCCACTGCTTTTTCCACAGTGTTTTTATAACTCCTTCCCAGCTTCTCTGCTGTTGTTGGAGGTCCGCCGCTTTCCCTCGGAGCTTGAGGCTTCACAGCATGGAGTCTGTTGCCTCCCCTTTACGCTGCAGCTCCAGCCTTGTTAAAACGCCGGCAACACAGGCGAGCACAGGCAGCGTCGCAGGGTGCTTGTCCCCCAGGATTCCCTCCTGTGGTTTCGGGGTTCACGTAGCCTTCATGGCCCCTCTAAATCTCCATGCTGTTCGAGACTCCCCCGGAGGAGTTATCTCGCGCTCCTTTTCTGTGGCCGCGGCGTCCCGGAAGTCCCCGCAGCAGTCGGATTCTGAGGAGGATCATTAATCACCTCCCAGAGAGATTCCTTCTGCAGAGTGGCCTCTGCTCTTTGGAACCAGATCAAATAGTTGTGACTGTTCTATTGGTAAAGCCTATTGGTGTTTCGCAACTTTCTGACTAGTTGCAGGACCTTAGCCAGACCTAGCAGAGTAAACGTAGAATCCACGGAAGCAATTGGTGACTTGGCTGCAGACAGGATAGACAAAGCAGGAACCAGGAACTTGTAGTTAGGTGTTTATTATATACAGTGGACTATTTACAGGAACAGAACACAGATCTTTAGCTAGCTCTCTCTGACATGACTCACAACTCCTACACTCACTGAACACTGAAATACTGAACACTGAACTAACACATTCCAGTTAGTAGGCCATTAATTATTACTCCCTTGAGAGAGCTTGACCAATCAGGGAACTGTCTCCATGCCTCTGTTATCACCAGGCAGACTTACTCCTTCAGATTGCCTTCTGGCTGTCTGCCAAACCTTAATTGCCTCTGTGTGAGTAGCTGCACGTACACAGTTTCCCAACACCCCCTCACAGCTCACACACAGTGCAATTAACTTCTGAGCACATACAGAGTATTTTACCCAACTTTGTTCTGCAAACCCAAGCTTTCACACATTTGCTTGTTCTTTACAAATGACAACGGTTTCATAAATATGTCAGCAACATTTTCAGCACTGAACATATTCACATGCAATGACATTTCTCTGTACATTACATAACATATTTTGGTATTTTATGGCCACATGTTTAGATCTGGATTTGAACTGTTCAGTTTTACTGAGTGTTATACAAGCTTGATTGTCAATGTACACCTGATTTGGAGAATTGCATTGTATGCCCAAATCTCTCAGCAACTGCTTGTAATACACCAGCTCATTGCAGAGCTCACTTAACGCTGCAAACTCAGCTTCAGTGGATGACACACTGACTATACTTTGTTTTCTGGACTTCCATCCAATCAGTGACCCACCAAGCAAAAACACTAATCCAGTAATTGATTTACGATCAGGTAAATCTGCCCAGTTGCTGTCTGAGCAGCATGTAAGCGTCTCATCACCTGCTGAACTTAACTTTAAAACACTTCCAGCAGTATGCTTCAAATACCTCAGAAAGCCACTTCCGACCTTGGGAGGAGGTGGTGTTGCGGGCATCACGCCCCAACATGCGCACGGAGGCTGCCTCCCAGCCCTGCGTGATCTGGGAAATCCTCGGCCGCGTCATTTAAGGCAAGCGCGGCCGGGAATCTCCCTCTTTGGCCGCTCAGCTGCGTTTGTTTCCTGCATATCAGCTGTTCCTGTTTGTCGGAGATCTGATCGTGCGTTGCCTGGAGCGTTCGTGCCTTGCTTCTTTGTTGCCTTTGTTCTTGAGCTCCCTTTTTTACAGAGAATTCCCAGCATTTGCTGCTGGTGTTGCTTGATTTCTAGGCTGCTTGATTTTCAGGAGTTGTTATCTCTGGTTTTGGAGCTGAAACCACTTTGGGGCTTTTCTCCTTCTGGGGGTTTCCCCTTTGCGCTCCATTCCAGCTGCTGCAGATTAACAACGGAGCTGTAATTGAGCTAAAATCACTATGCGTGGGTGTGGGTGTGGGTGCGCGTGTGGGTGCTTTCCTTCCAGCACCTCTTTCGCGCCTGCTGTTTTTACAGGGAGCTCTGTGTGTTTCAGGGCAAGTTCCCTGCGCTCAGGAACTTGCCGTGCCTGCTGCTGCCTGCCCCCTTCAGAGGCATTTATTCAGCTTTGTGGAGCTTTTACTGGTGACCCGTTGCCTGCCCTCGGCTGCTGACTGCCTTTTCTGCAAGGAGCTCAAGGAAGAACGTTTGGTACTCTGTGTGTGTGTGTGTGTGTGTGTGTGTGTGTGTGTGTGTGTGTGTTTTGCTAGCTTGGGGGAAGTGAATCGGAGGAACGGAGCTTTATGTGGTGTGTGTGTGTGTGTGTGTGTGTGTGTGTGTGTGTGCGTGTGCAAAGCTATCCTTAGTGATTTAGTCACCGGAGATTCTGTATATTGAGATATCACCTTTTTGTGCTTTTGCCTTGCGGGGGTGGGGGTGGTTCTTTGTTGCTAGCTGGGACTGCTTACTCGCTGTTGGGATTTTAGTTTTGTTTTTGTTCTGTTTTCTTGCCTTATTTCCGGCGTTTAGCAAGTGCAATTTCGTTTGGTGCTATTGGCTGTTGAGGGGTTCGCTTGCCCTGCAGCTTTTTTGCCTCCGTTTAGCTTACATTTCACTAAAAAGTACAGCTTGTGTTGTTACAGAAACCACGTGGCTGCCCCTACAGCTTTGAGTGCTTAAAGGAACCACGTGTTATTGTGGGGCCAGTTGTTGACCGTTGCCCAGGTTACAGCTGCCGGGTTGTTGCCATTTTGTTTCTGACACGTGATCCAGCAACGGCGGCCATTTTAAGTGAGGCACGCTAGTTATTTAGCCCTGCTGGTTGTTCGGGTTGTTAAGCTTTGTTACTTTGTGGCAAGATTTATATAGTGCTTCAGCATTGTTGCTTAAAGGAAACCGAGTGGCTGCTCATACATCTATCATTCCATAGTAGCCAACTGACTTCTGATACAGCTTATTTAAGTTTTCGGGTATATTGTTAAAAGGCGGCTTGCCCCTTTATAGGAACCTTGTGACCAGTGGGGGGGGGGGGGATTGTATATTTGAACTAGTAACTTTGTCTGCTTGAGTCTTCACGACTTTGCTGCACTTTTTGGCTTTATGGCACTGAAGTTACACTGGTCTGGGTCCAGCTGAGCATGGCACAAGTGTTTACTTGGTGCATTATTTCATTGCAATTCAAAGCAGTCACTAACCAAAGCTAATCTAATACATTCATTAATTGATGTTGGCACGGTCATTTTAATTAGCTTGTTTTCTACAAATTAGTTCCTAAGTTGGGCACAGTCATTAGGGGCAAGTCTATTGAACTGAACACAGTTGACTGCACAGCATAAAAAAATAAATTTTATATATATATATATATATATATATATATATATATATATATATATATATAATAAAATAAAACAAAATTAATAATAATAGTAATAATAATAATAATTTAATTATTTCATTGCAATTTTATTGCTTTTACGCCTAGCACAGTTTATTTGAATACGTTAATTCATGGTAAGTGATTTGGAGTTATTTGTTCATAAAGGCCGGTGTTTGTTTTAGTATCTTTCACGTCCTTTTTGGGGGGGAAAGGTAATACAACTCTGTTCAATATTGAGTTGTTTATAAACTCGAAGCAGCTGGGATAGCTCAGTCAGTAGAGCATGAGGCTCTTAATCTCAGAGTTGTGGGTTCGAGCCCCATATTGGGCAAAAGATTCCTGCCTTTCAGGGGGCTGGACTAGATGACCCTTTTAAAATAGATAAATAATAAACAAATTGATCCAAGTTTCATTTGCCATTAGGGAGTAGTGGTTTGAATCTGATTTCTTTCCAAGTGTGGTCGGTGTAATCAATACTGAACTAGGCCGGCTGGGCTAAAGTGTCCTCTTGTAATAAAGGCTTAAGTTAAAAGCAAAAGACACAGGCTGGCGGTTCTAAACAGTTCCTGGCCTGCTTGACCAATTTGCACAATTAAAGTTTAGAGTACAAGGGTTAAAGTTGTGGGCGATATAATAGCTTCCAAGAGAACCCATCAGGCACAATCTTCTGTTCCTCCCCAAGAACTCCCCAATATAAGTGGGTCCTGTGTTCAAGACAGGTCAGGGGAGCCTCCTGTGCCCTGCAACCCACAGGCCTAGTCAGCTTTTTCTCTGCTTTTGAAACCTTTTACCAACAATTCAGGCCCATGGTCCCTGCGTCCTCTTCCCAAATAGTGAGTACTACCGTCCAGCAATGAGGAGATCCCTTGCACTTTGGCCTCCTTATTTAGGGTTCCACATTCAGGTAGCAATCCATTTATGCATCCTCACACATGATTACAGTCTACGTGTCCCCGGGCTTCCAATGCCAGATCCTCAGGTGGTAGGGCTCATGCTTCCAATTATAACCTTTCTGCCTCTCAGTCTACCCCAGACTTTCCCAGTATTCTACAGGATTCACAACCTCAGTCTACACCCACGGAAGGTGACTCCGAAACATCATAGGAAGAGGAGGTGCAGAGGCAACAGAAAGTGTCAGCGGCTGCAGAACAGCACCTGGTCACCAATGATGGACAAGGGAGAATGAAGTCTAAGAAGTAGCATTCGACCAAAAAGAGCAAGAGAAGTAAGCCTTCTGATGCCAAGGATGATTCAGAAAAGCTTTCCTGCTGCCCACCACCTGCTGGGACCTGAGCGACCAGAACTACTGGATGGAGCACATGGGTCCCTATGTGGAAAAGAAGCAGCCATATCCCTCTAAGTTGGAAAATTTGAAGCTAAGCGAGTCCCTCACCATGAGGTTTGCTGGGAGTACAACAGGGGTGTGTGCCAGGGGCCAAAATTGAAAGTATGTGCATGAATGTGAGAAGTGCCTAGGTAACCACCCGGCATCTTCATGTTTTAAAGGTAAACAGCCCTTTCCAGGCAGCAGGGGGCATTTCCACCAGGGGTCTTGAAATGCTCACAGACCCACCCAAAGAGCAGCTGCAAACTGGTATGAATTTGATGAGATTTCACCCCTCCCATATCCAAGAATCTGCTGATGTTCTCTGCTGATTCTCCAGAGGAGGGGGCAGTTTCTGCTCTCTATTTATTCCGCTCCAGCTTCACATCAAAGAGAGAGAGAGAGACTGAGTGTTAGAGAGAGATCGTGTGTATAGATAAGATTGCTGCTAAGAGCAGCTGCAGACACTCAGTGCGGTTCAGCATTCATTTATGCTTAGACCTACTTAGCTCTGTATATAGTTGTAGTTATAGAATAAAGAAGATATTCTACAGAGCTGCTCTCCGAGTTGTTTATATACTCTGCTAGACTCTGCTGTACTCTGCTGTGCGACGACTGTCTTCTTGTGGAAGTGAATCCGGTGCTCACAACTCTAAGCTGTGAGTCCATAGCACTTTGACCTGTTCCTGTGCAGAAGGTGGTCTCTGGAAGTGCTACCCAGCTCGCCTAGCCCAGTCGGGGCTGAAGTGTATGGGTCCAGTTGGTGGCACTGGCTCAAGGGCGATGCTGACACCTGGCCCTTGGCTTTGGTGTTCTCTTCTGTTAAGCTCTCACCTCTTAGAACCCTTCTCGATAAATACCCTAAAAAAGAGGCAGCAAAGTACCCTGGGGAAGAGTTTTTCTTCTGGCTTCAAGATCCTTGTTTCATTCCCCCCTAACTCAGGGGACCCCCCCCCCCAAACCAAAGAATCGGTTTGGGAAATGCCAGCTATTGCAAAAAGGAAATTAAAGAAATTCTGGCTGGGAGGGTGGCCGGCCCCTTCAGGGAGCCACCTATAGCGGGTTTACACATTTCACCTTTAGGCATTGTCCCCCAAAGACTCCAGGAGAGTATCCTATGATCCACAACCTATCCTACCCTAGAGGTGGCTCAGTCGATGATGCAATACCACAGAAGCCTTGTTCTGTGAAGTATGCCTCCTTTGATCAGGCTATAAAGCTTATTCGCAGGTTCAAAAGGCTAAGTGCGACATTGAGTCGGCTTTACGTCTCCTGCCAATTCACCCTGAGGACTTTCTATGGCTAGGTTTTAGATTTGAGGGGGCTTATTCCATAGACAAATCAATGCCGATAGGGTGCTCAGTAGCTTGTGCAGCCTTTGAGTCATTTAGTACAATTTTGGACTGGGCCCTTCACTTTAGAACTGGTTCTGAAGGGGTGACCCATTACCTCAATAACTCCCCCCCCCCCATCATTAGTAATAGCCCTGATTGCGCTTCTCTTTTAGAGGCTTTCACCTCCCTGGTTGAGGAGCTTGGGGTACCTTTGGTGGCAGACAAAACAGAGGGTCCAGTTTTGACCATAACCTATTTTGGGTATTGAATTGGACACAATTGCACAGACACCCCGTCTACCAAGGGAGAGGCTAGCAGCACTTAAGAAATTAATTCTGCAACTTCTTCCTCTCAAGAAGGTCACCCTTGGCCAGAGTCAATTCACTCTTCGGTCACCTCAACTTTGCATGCTGGGTAGTGTCCCCTGGCTGCCCGTTTTGTGGGCGATTGGCTAAGCTGTCAGTGGGACTGCGTGCTCCTCAACACAGAGTGCGCTTCTCTAAAGCGGTCAAGTCAGACCTGGAGGTTTGGTTAAAGTTCCTGGATAAGTACAATGGCATTTTTTTGTGGCAGGACAATTTGATGTTGTGTTTAGACTTTCAGGTACAGTCTGACGCTGCTGGTTCCCTGGGGTTTGGTGTCTACTTTGGGGGGCACTGGCGTGCTCAGCGTTGGCCTACCAGCTGGCAAGGAAAAACTATCACGCGTGACCTCACCTTCTTATAATTTTTCCTATCGTATTTGCAGTGCACTTGCGGGCTGACGAGTTCAGGAATCACCAGATATGCTTCTGGACCGACAATCAAACGGTTGTCAGTGTCCTGTCAAAGCAATCATTGCACTCTCCTAGAGTGGCAAATCTGCCCCGGACCTTTGTCCTTTAGTGCTTAGAATTAAACATCTATTTCTCTGTCAAATTTACACCTAGGGTTAACAATGACATCGCGGATGCTCAGGCGCAGCAATTGCCACAGCCATTCCTGGAGCATCTTTGGAGCCTTGGGAGCATGATGTCCTGAAGGGAGTATTAGCTTCAGGAGCCCCGTCCACGCTTAGATCTTATAAAAAGGCTTGGTTGGACTTTATGGAGTTTCAAGGCAAATTAAAAAATGCTAGGCTTGACATACCTCAAGGCAAATTAAAAAATGCTAGGCTTGACACACCTTCTACCAAGGCTGAAGTTCTGCAATACTTGGTACATTGGAGGGTGCTGGGTCATGCAGCAAAGACTCTTAAACATCCAGTAGGCGGCAATCTCCTTTTTCTGTAAGGTTGTTTAATCCATAGACCCTGGTGCGGACTTCTTAGTGTGAAGGGCACTGTAGGGCTGGCAGAGGCTGCAGCCTCCTAGCAGTGATGGTAGAAGGCCCATAACTTATGACAGTCTATGCCAATTCCTAAAAATAAAAAATAAAATAAAATAAAATAAAATAAAATAAAATAAAATAAAATAAAATAAAATAAAATAAAATAAAATAAAATAAAATAAAATAAAATAAAATAAAATAAAATAAAATAGTATCTGTTGGTCCGAGGACAAGGCCCGGTTATTTTCAGCTGCATACTCCATTGCCTTCTTTGGAGCTATGCGCATTGGTGAAGTGTTTTGTAAGGGCCATCCAGATTCTGCTGCCCGGGGAAGTTTGAGAGACCTGACCTTGTTCAGATCCAATTTAGTCCTGCGTGTCCAATGTTACAAAACTGATCAGCAGGGAAAGGGGGTCCTTATTCGGCTCCAAGCAACTAGTCACAAAGGGCCATGCCCAGTAAAGGTCACTAAACATTTAATGTACGTGAGACCAACTGTCTCAGGTCCATTCCTCATACATTTGGATGGCTCCCGCCTTGCACGGCATCAGTTCACGCGCGTTATGCGAAGGGCGATTGCTGCCTGTGGTTTACCCTCAGCTGAATTCACGGCTAACACCTTTAGGATTGGGGCCGCCACCAGTGCATTTGGGACTCTCAGCTGAAAGGATGAAGGACTTGGGGGCAGTGGAAGTCTGATGCATTTAAGGGATATATTCGTAAGACCTTGTGATTGTTCACGGTATACCTGACCTGGCTTTTTTACCTTCTTTTGCTTTCAGGTGACGTTGTGGTGCACATTTGGATTATAGGCCCAGCATTGTCCACTGGGCTAGAAACCGTGCCATTAACTGTGACCTAGGGTGCAGGTTGGATCTTCCACTAAAATAATAATAATAATAAAAATTAAAATTTTGGATCTCACAGAGGGGGATGCACTGGACGGAATTTATGCCTGCAGTGAATGCCAGAGCCACTTTGGAGGGTCCCCTCATACTCTGGTTATTCAGCTGGGAGAAAATGACTTTGCCTATCGGAAAGGCGTGGACTTGATGTGGAACATTTACAATTATTTCAATGAACTGATTGCTTCATTGCCAGAGTCACCGCTGCCGGAGAGGTATGTATGGAGGGACTGTTGGTGCCTTATTGCGATAAACAAAGCCAGGAAGCTTTTGGAATATTCGGTGGCGCGTAGAGTGGCAGCTCTGGTGGGTTGGGTCATTGACCACCCCAACATCCAGTTCAGCAAAGTGGCCCTCTACCAAGAGGGTGGCGTACATCTTTCCGATGCGGGAAACGATGTGTGGTTGACGGATATGATGGCTGGGATTAGGGATTGGTTGCAGGTTTGAGGGTATTGGCGGCGAGCTTTGCTCGGGTGGCGGTTAGGCATTGGTATGGGTATTGTTATGTAGATGTATGGGGGGGGAGGAGCGCCATCACCTCCCCCAAATATTGAAGGGTAGTCCGGTAAAGGAAGCCTATGGAGGTCAGGGCCTAAAGCGCGCCCCCGAGCGGTGACCCCGGGGGAGTCCCTAGTTGACGTGCATCAGCAGGGCTGCCCCTGCTGGTGTTAACCCTTCCCGGTCTTCAAGCACTCAGGCTGAAGCCGGATAGTTGATAGGACCAATGCCTAAGCCAATACCGCTCATCACCTGTAACCAATAAAGTTGTAGCCTAATTTTAACCCATTAACCTAAATTATTGTGTCCTGTGTCTTTATTTCTACTGGTGGGAGGCGGGATCTCGCCACGCAACACGTTTTACTGCTTTCCAGGCACTCACAGTGGGTTTAGACACTTTCCTGCTCAAAATCCCTGCTGCGTAGCTAATATCAGGCCTGCTCCACTATGATATATACAGCAAACTCCCAATAGCTGATTGATACAAATCAGGTTGCTCAAAGTCAGAGCTTTCATCAGTTTGCAAAGCCTTAACAAAACCTAAATCCATGGGAGTAGTTGCCCCTTTGCAATCCTGCATTCCGTAAGTTGTTAGCTGTTGTTTGATTTTCTTTTCCTGGCTAAGCAACAAACTGCCATCTTCTGCCCAGCACATGTCCAGAGCAAGATAACTTTTTGCAACACCAAGGTCTTTCACTTTGAACTTTTTGGATAACTGTGTGGAAAACGCTTTGACCTGTTTATCTGTCTTAGAGAAAAATAACAAATCATCAACCAAGACCAGACAAAACTCTTGTTTATCCTTATCACCATGCACATACAGACAACTGTCTGCAACACTGCGTTGGAAACCTAAAGAAACTAGAGCCACATCTAAACACTTGTTCCAATTTCTTGCAGATTGTCGTAAACCATACAGTGCCTTGTGAAGTTTGTACACGTTGCCTGACCTAGACTCAAAACCAGGGGGTTCTGCTAAATAGAGTTCCTCACTCAAACTAGCATGTAAATAAGCTGTCTGGATGTCAAAGTGGTTTACTTTTAAATTGCGTTTCACTGCAGTTGCCAGCAGCAGATGCAAACTCTCGCTTCTAGCTGTGGGAGCAAACACTTCGTCAAAATCTTTTTTTTTTTTTTAAATAATTTTTATTAATTTTCCAAGCATATAATAAAGACAAACAATCAAACAAAACAAAACATACAAACATATAAACATGTATACTTTCATAATCTTATCTTCCTGCACCTTACTTCCCGGACTTCCCCATACCTCCCCTTTTCTGCATCCTTGTTTTTACCTTTCTTCAGCAACCCTCCAACTGATTAATTAATTCACTTTCATTCTAATTTCCTTAACTTATTGTTTACAGCTGCAATTCTCTATTTCTTAACACCTTAACATCTCAGTACACCTCAATTTTACAATAATTTTTAAGATAAATTTTGAATTTCTTCCAGTCTTCTTCCACTGTCTCTTTCCCCTGGTCACGGATTCTGCCGGTCATCTCTGCCAGTCCCATGTAGTCAATCACCTTCGCTTACAATTCTTCCAGAGTGGGTAGTTCTTGTGTCTTCCAATACTTTGCCAGAAGAATTCTTGCTGCTGTAGTAGCATACATAAAAAACGTCCTATCCTTCCTTGGCACCAGTT
The DNA here is from genome assembly GCF_964188315.1 of Podarcis muralis. Classification (NCBI taxonomy): domain Eukaryota; kingdom Metazoa; phylum Chordata; class Lepidosauria; order Squamata; family Lacertidae; genus Podarcis; species Podarcis muralis. The sequence continues at coordinate 9,540,228 of NC_135674.1, forward strand.
GGCCGACCATGCCCAAGAGAAAAGCCTCGGGTTTCTTAGAAAATGTCCATTTAAGAACTTTTTAAATTTCATTATAAATCATTTCCCAAAAGGCTTTAATCTTCGGGCAGGTCCACCAAAGGTGGTAGAAGGTACCTTCAGTCTCATTACATTTCCAGCATTTGTTATTGGGCAAATGGTAAATTTTTGCAAGCTTGACTGGGGTCATGTACCACCTGTAAGTCATTTTCATTATGTTTTCTCTCAAGGCATTACATGCCGTAAACTTAACACCGGTGTTCCATAACTGTTCCCAGTCAACAAACATAATGTCATGACCAATGTCTTGTGCCCATTTAATCATAGCTGATTTCACCGTTTCATCCTGTGTATTCCATTTCAACAGCAAGTTATACATTCTTGACAGGTTCTTAGTGTTCGGTTCTAACAGTTCTGTTTCTAATTTTGACCTCTCCATCTGGAAACCTATTTTCCTGTCCTGTTTAAATACCTCGTTTATCTGATGGTAATGCAACCAATCTCTTACCTTAGACTTTAATTTCTCATAACTCTGTAGTTTAACTCTTTCACCGTCTTGTTCTAAAATTTCACAATATTTTGGCCATTTAGACTCCATATTAAGTTTTTTAGTCTCTTTAGCTTCCATTGGTGATAACCACCTGGGAGTTTTACTTTCCAATAGGTCTTTGTATCTTATCCAAACATTGTATAATGCTTTCCTAACAATATGGTTTTTAAAGCCTTTATGCGATTTTACCTTGTCATACCATATATATGCATGCCAACCAAATCTATTGTCGTACCCTTCCAGATCCAAAATGTCTGTATTCTCAAGAAGCAGCCATTGTTTCAACCAGCAGAAAGCCGCCGATTCATAGTAGAGTCTTAAGTCCGGCAGGGCAAACCCCCCTCTATCTTTTGCGTCAGTTAAAATCTTAAATTTTATTCTGGGCTTTTTGCCCTGCCAGACAAATTTGGATATGTCTTTCTGCCACTTCTTGAAACAGTCCATCTTATCCAAGATCTGGAGTGTCTGAAATAAAAACAGCATTCTAGGCAATACATTCATCTTAATGACAGCAATTCGGCCTAACAAGGAAAGTCTCAATCTTGACCATATTTCTAGATCTTTCTTTACTTCTGTCCAACATTTGTCATAATTGTCCTTAAATAAGTTCACATTCTTAGAAGTCAAATTTACCCCCAGATACTTCACTTTTTTTGTTATCACTAAACCTGTTTCACTCTGAAAATTCTCTTTTTCTGCCATTGTTAGATTTTTCTCCAACACTTTTGTTTTCTGTTTGTTCAATTTAAATCCTGCTACTTGACCAAATATCTCAATTAGTTCCAATACTCTTTTAGTGCTAGTATCTGGCTGTTGCAAAGTCAATACTAGGTCATCTGCAAATGCCCTTAGTTTGTAATGTCTGGCTCCGACCTGAACTCCTTTAACCAACTGGTCCCCTCTAATCATGTTTAATAACACCTCCAGGACTGATATAAAAAGTAAAGGGGATATTGGGCATCCCTGTCGTGTACCTTTTTCTATCAGTATTTCTTCCGTAACCACATTATTTACAATTAACTTTGCTTTTTGTTTAGAATATATAGCACCTATACCATTTTCAAAACCTTGGCCTACCCCCATCCCTTGAAGATTCTTCTTCATAAAGCTCCAACAAATATTATCAAAGGCTTTCTCCGCGTCCACAAAAATTAAAACAGCCTTCCTATTAATGTCCACTTCTAACAGCTCCAGAATGTCTATAATGTTCCTGACATTGTCTGACATATGTCTCCCTGGGAGAAAGCCTGTTTGGTCCTTATGAATCTCCCCTACCAACACTCTCTTCAGTCTTTTTGCTAAAATGTCTGCAAAGATTTTGTAATCCACATTGAGTAGTGAAATAGGGCGGTAGTTTTTAACCTGGTTCTTTTCAGTCTCAGTTTTCGGTATAAGTGAAATAAAAGCTTCTTTCCACGATTCAGGTGCCTTTTTCCCTTCCAAGATTTCGTTACAAACTTCCTTCAGTGGTTGTACCACCCATTCCTTCAGTGCCTTGTAATATCTAGCAGTCAAACCATCCGGTCCTGGAGATTTTCCCAATTGCATATTCTGAATGGCACCCTCTATTTCTTGTCCTGTTATTTTCTCATTCAAAATCATTTTACTTTGCTCTGAGATCTTTGGTAGTCCATACTTCTTGATAAATTCTTCTATTTCCTGTTCGTTGACTGGCCCTTGTGCATATAATTTCCTGAAAAAACTTTGAAAGCAATTACTTATCTCATTTGGTTTGTGGATAATTTTTCCGTCCATTTCCAAACTTGTCACAGTGTTCAGTTTTTGCCTCTTTTTCAATTGCCATGACAGAAGTTTCCCACATTTGTCTGCCGATTCAAATGTCTTTTGTCTCATTTGCTTTATTTTCCATTCTATCTCTTGATTCATCAATTCCATATATTGCATCTGGTAATACTTTATTTCTCTCAAAGTCTCCTGAGACTTTGGTTTAGATCTCAGTTTCTTTTCACCTTCTTTCATCTTTTCCAAGATTTTTTCTTTCCTCTCATTCTGCTTTTTCCTCTTTATGGAGTTTTGTTGTATTAGGAAACCTCGCATCACGGCCTTGCTTGCGTCCCAAATTATTCTTTTCTCCACATTAGTTCTCAAGTTTATCTCAAAGTAATCTTTCAGTGCCTTTTGGGCCTTCTTGTAGATCTCTTCATCTTTAAATAGGGTGTCATTCATCCTCCATCTGAAGGTTCCAGTTGTTGTTAGTTTCATCTCCATCTTCACAGCATTATGGTCGGAGCAAGTCTTTGGGCAGATTTCTGCTTTTTTTATCCTTGGCGCCATACTACTAGTTACCCAAATTTGGTCGATCCTTGTCCATGTCATTTTTGCTTCAGAGAAGAAAGTTCCCTCTCTCTCAAGAGGATTCCTTACTCTCCAAATGTCAATCAAGTCCAGTGTTTCAGTCATTTCAAAAAAAGTCTTTGGTAGTCTCCCTTCCTTAGAGATTGTTTGTCTCTGTGCCTTGTCCATGTTTGTGGAAACCACACCGTTCATGTCTCCCATCATTATAATTTTGTAGTCTAAATAATCCATTAAAGTCTCATGCAACTTCTTAAAGAATTCCGCCTTCCCCTCATTTGGTGCATATATTCCCACTATCAAAATTTTTTCTCCTTGAACTTGTACTTCTATTGCCAGGTATCTTCCTTGTTCATCTTTGAATATCATTTTAGGAGCCAATTTTTCTTTTGCATAAATCACTACGCCTCTTTTCTTGACTTTATCTGATGAAATAAATTATTGTCCAAGTCTCTTATTTACAAGTAATTTTCTATGTGTCCTGGTCACATGCGTTTCTTGTAAACATATTAGGTCTAATTGTTCTCTCTTCAATATGTGAAAAACTTGGCGTCTTTTTCTGGGAAGGTTAAGACCATTACAATTCCAGCTAAGAAGTTGCAGAGACATTTTACTACTATGTGCCTGTTCCTCCTACTGCTCCAAGCTTTTGTTCCTCCTCCGATGGTGGTATAAGTCCAAATGATAGGTTTGCAATATCTGTCGATCCTTTGTCTGATGTTGTTTCTACTGTTCCTTTCTGCAGGTCCTCCTGGTATCTTTCCAAGAACTGTTCTTTGTCTTGAACTGTTCTTATTTTAACCTTCCTTCCTGTGTAGTTAAAGGATAGTCCTTGTGGGAACTCCCACCTGAAGAGTATGTCGTTTTTCTTCAGCAGGTAGACCAAATCTTTATAGAAGGCTCACCTCCAAAATATATTTAGGGATATCTTTGAAGATTTGCACTTGACTATTCTCAATCTCGAGGGCCTTATGGTAATGTAAGTTCAGTATTTTATCCCTTTCTTCTTTGGATCTCAGTGTAATCAGACAATCCCTAGGCTTCTTACCTTGCCTCCTGCCCAGCCGGAAAGCTGTTGTTATTTCAAGTTCTTCCTCCTGTATTTCGTCTTGCCAAAATTCCAAAATGTTCTGTGTGAGGAATTCCACAAGATTATCTTTCTCGCTCTCTGGAACCAATCTTAATTTCAGATTTTTCTCCTTTCTCTGAAGTTCCAATAAAGATAAAGTTGCATCGTGTTCATTCACTTTTTTGTGATTGGTACAAGCTCCTTCTTTGTCTCATCTGCAGTATTTTTTGCACTTTCAGCAATCTTTCGTGTTTCAGAGCTTTCTTGAATCAATTTATTTATAGATTCTGTATTAGACGCTACACTTGCCGTATTCAGGTCCAATCTTGTTGTCAAGTCATTCAGTTTTTTCGAATTTTCCGTTGACAGCTTTGTCAATGCTTCCAAAGATTGGTTTATTTTAAGCAGTGCCTGTGTCATTGATTCCATAGATGCTGTTGTAATTTTTTCCTGTCCAGCTGGTGTTGTGCCTGATATCGAGCCCCTTTTCTTTTGAGTTTGCTGAGTTAGTTTTGCTTTTGATCTAGTTGTTATCTCATCTGCTGGGCCACTCAAATCCTCAAGGTCACTTCCCACAGGAAAGACTTGCAAGTGGAGAATTCCACTGTTTTCCTTTCCCTGTAACAATTTCTCTTTAAACCCTCTAGAGGGAGCATTCAATTGTATCCAAGTGAAGAGAACAAAGAAACATGAGGCAAAGAACAAAGAGTCCAAAAGTCCACAGTAAAAGTCCACAGTAAAAGTTCCTGTAACACTTTCAGTAGTCAGAAATTCAACAAAGTAATTCCATTAAAGTCCCATAACTTTGTTTCAGACAAAACTCCAACTTTGTATCCAATCTTGGCTGACAGCTCACTTTCCCGGTGCCTTGCTCCGGCAGCCCGTCCCAGGGTTTTGACAGTGGAAAATCTTTTTTCCTCAATTTACTTCAAGCAGGTTTACAATGTCCAATTTTCTTCCCCCCTTCTCCTGCTTACTGGGGGGAAGTTTAAGTCAGATGTCGGGTCTTTAACAGCCTAAAAGTTAGCCTTCTTTTAAGTGCAGCTTTGCTCTTTCGTTGCTTTGATTGCCGTGCAGTCCGGGGAGGCAGACTTCCTTACTTTATGCCTTTCCCGTTTTCAGCCAAATTTTAAAATTTAATTTAAATGTCCTGTTCACGTCTGTCTGTCTTACTCACGGGTTTTATGGTCAGATTCCAGTTTCAGGAAGGAATCGGCGCTCTCCGTTCATGGCGACGCGGCTTCGCTCCGCGGGCTGGGTTACGACTCTCAGCACCGCGCTCACACCCGATGCCGCTCCGGAGCCTTTAAAAAGGCTCTTTCGCAGTACCGGGGGCGCAAAAGGTGCCCGCCGAGTCTCCTTGTTCACAGGCTTCAGCACCTGTGATTTTAGGGGTCCCCCGCTCACCGTAGCGGGTCAGACCCGAACTCGCGGAGCAGTCCTGCTTCGGAGCTCGAAGCAAGGACCGCCATTAAACGCTGGCGCCGACCGGAAGTCTCCTCCAAACACTTCGTCAAAATCAAGCCCCGGTCTTTGGGAAAAACCCTGAGCCACTAAACGTGCCTTGTACTTAAAATCCCCAGTGGCTAACAGCTTGAGCTTGTAAACCCACCTGCACCCCACTATTTTAGCTCCTTCTGGTGGTGGTGTGGGCGTAAACACTTAATACTCAACTAGAGAATCCATTACCTCTTGCATAGCGCTTTTCCAGAGCAAAACCTGGTCCTCTGGTAACGCCAGCATCTCTTTGTAGCTTTGAGGTTCAGCAGCTACATGAAAAACATTAGCAGTACCAGCCTTAAAATGATCTGGGGGTACTCCTTTATTCTCCCTCTGAGACCTTCTGGGAGTGAAACTCTTCGCTTTCACTGTCATCCACCTCAGATTCTCGCCCCCCTTGAGGAGAGTGGAATTCCTCCTTTGGCAAAAACTGACTGCCATTCTCATTAGTCTCAACAGAAGAATCCTCTTCTTTGTCTGTGTCTGGTTTTCTTTTAGCTCCCAAAGATTCCCCCTTTGATATTTGAAACCAAACCTCAGAATTGGCATGCAGCTTCTCCCAGCCGCTATGCTCACAGAACGTAGCATTTCTTGAAACAACCAGCCCATTTTTACCAACAGCAAACCTGTAACCTTTCCCAAATATTGGTAACCTACAAAAATAAGCTGTTGCGCTTTGGGATCACCCTTTTCCCTCTGCTCTCGAGGCACATAAACCCATACTTTTACACCAAAAGTACGCAAATGATCAACTTTGGGCTTTTTGTTGAACAATTTGAAATAGGGCATTGTTCCAATTGATCTATGAAAAATGTGATTCTGTACATAACACGCAGAAAGAAACGCTTTGGCCCAATAAGATTTTGATAGACCAGCATCCTCAAGCATTGAGTGCATCATCTCCTGAAGACTCCTATTCTTTCTCTCACATAATCCATTTTCTTCAGGACTATAGGGGTTCGTTTTTCTATGACCTATGCCCTTTGTCTGTAACCAGGACTGAAAAGGTCCAGACATAAACTCGCCTCCTCGATCAGACTGCACCTTGGCCACCTTGAAAGAAAATTGCTTTTCAACATAGTTCACCCAGCTTTTGAACTTGGTAAACACTTCACCTTTGTGCTTCATGGGGTAGACCCAACAAAACCTTGTGGCATCATCAATGATCGTTAGCACATAACGTGAATTACCCCTGCTGAGTGCGAAAGGACCCACCACGTCAGCATGCACAAGCTGAAATGATCTTTTGCTCACCCTTTCACTTCTGGGATAAGACCCACGGTGGCTTTTAACTTTTTTAAACACATTACAATCAAGGAATTTGTCACAACCCTGTAACACATACCCATCACTCAATTGTGGCATTTTGGTTACACTCTGCCAATGGGCATGACCTAATCTCCTGTGCCATAGATGCAAACATTTTTTTATGAAAACCTTCATTTTTTCATACAGGTTGTGTGTCATTGCTAGCTAGTACAGACTCTTGAACACAGTTTTTTAACACAAACAACTCATTTTCTGCCGGAGCCCTCCCCAATGTCTCTCCACCTTTCTGGATCTCACAGTAACTGTCCCGAAACAGCACTACAAACCCAGCTTTCAGTAGACCGGAAATGGACATCAGATTGCTCCTCAGCGAAGGAACACACAAAACGTTGTCCAGGAGACAAACACAGAGCCACCCGACTCCACGTCAGATTTTGTCAGCAATGAGTTGTGAGTGCTAGCGAAGATAAGAGTCCGGGCAGCCAGCCATATTTACAGGATTTATTACGCCTTTGAAGCTATGTACAAAGCAAGTTCAAAAGTTCGACACTTTCATGGCTGGTCAGTTGTCCCGACTGTTTTTCCTTTCGTTTTTGGCCAGCAGAACCATTTCCAGAGCCCGGCCCCCCTCCTTCCTCTCTGACGAGAGGTACTTGGCCCCGGAAGTGCATCCTCCCTCTCAGATTCATTACCTCCTGACAGCCCTTCTTCATCTCCCTCGTCCGAAGACGAGCAGCTGCTAATTAAAGGAACTTTCTCCCGATAAGTTCCCATTCTCTCCCCCCTCTCTGGCTCCAGTTCCCTGACAGATTTCCTCCCGTCAGCCAACGCCACCTGGCTCCGTGGTGTAGCAACCTTCTTGGCAAAAAACGCCTCTGAAACAACAATATGTTGGGAACTCCCTGAATCGATGATCCAGGTGTTTCACCGCTCATCAGAACACTCGACTACGGCCGTCACAAGTTGTGCCGTCTGCTTCTTCTTTCCAAACTTATTCTGCTGCTTGTGCTGCTTTGGACCCTTAGATACGGCCTCCTCCGGACACTGTTTCCTCAGATGCCGAGTAGAACCGCACCAGTAACAACGCCAAACAGCAAACGCAGCGTCTTCGCCAGCCGTAGCTCGGGTACGTTGTTTAGGCTGTTTCTCTTCAGAAATGCTGCCTGCATTCCTCACAAGCTGATCGCTTGACAAAGTACTTGAAGCCGACAACTCCTTGTCGTCATGCCTCTGCCATTCCTCCAGCAGCCTGCCAGTGACATAATCCAGAGTCAGATCTTCTTCACGCATAGCTTCCAGCGTGAGAACGAGATTGTCCCAGCAGTCAGGGAGAGAACTTAGGATAATGCAGACCTTTTCCTCCTCAGGAAAATTACAGCCTCTCTCTTGAAGTGCCACAAACTTCAGCTGCAAATCGTGGAGATGGTTCTGCATTGTGACTCCTGGTTTTAGCTCAGACTTGTGCAGAGCCTTCCAGATAGACAGTTTCGAATTAGCTGTCTCCCGAATGTGGAGATTTCTCAGCACCAACCACACTTCTCGCGCAGAATCGAGCCTACGCACATGTGGCAGCTGCAAATCATCCAGTCCCAGGATTAACGTGACTTTTGCTCTTTGGTCTCTATCTCTATCTTCAGCATCAGGCTTCCAAGGCAGTTTGTCCACTGACTCCCAGAGAAACTCTCTCTGCAACGTAGCCTGCATGCGCTGAGACCGTAGCAAATAGTTGTGGTTGTTGAGCCGTTCAAATGGCATCGCAAATGGAAAAGCCATCGCTTCTGAGCAGTGTTCCACAACACACAGGAACCAGCAGCCCACAGCTTACAACTCCAGAGAGCAATCTGCAACATCCAGCTTCCAAACATTCCAGCTGGTGTCTGTCCTTAGCAGCTCCAAACGTCCAAACACCCAGGAGACGCAGGTCTTGCCGGGTCAGCTTCTGGCGTCGACACATACACATGACACAGCTACCTCTGATCACCTCCGGCCAGTCTTCGCCAACTCCTACGCTAGGAAGCTGGGAGACTGTTGACCCAGGCATCCACTGCTTCAGCACTTGCTGCAACCAGTCTGCGCCAATCTGTGGTCCATAACCTATTGGTAAAACCTATTGGTGTTTCGCAACTTTCTGACTAGTTGCAGGACCTTAGCCAGACCTAGCAGAGTAAACGCAGAATCCACGGAAGCAATTGGCGACTTGGCTGCAGACAGGATAGATGAAGCAAGAACCAGGAACTTGTAGTTAGGTGTTTATTATATACAGCGGACTATTTACAGGAACAGAACACAGATCTTTAGCTAGCTCTCTCTGACACGACTCACAACTCCTACACTCACTGACACACTGAACCACTGAACACTGAAATACTGAACACTGAACTAACACATTCCAGTTAGTAGGCCATTAATTATTACTCCCTTGAGAGAGCTTGACCAGTCAGGGAGCTGTCTCCATGCCTCTGTTATCACCAGGCAAACTTCCAACCTGTGTTTCCCCCCCTGAACCAGGGACCCTGCTGCTACTCACTGCTCCTGACAGACAGCTGTTGCCAGCTTCCGCCTTACTCCGCAGCTTCTTGGCAGCTTATCCAGGAAAAACACCGGGAACGACATTCACCCTTCAGCCAGTCACTTCGTCTAGTCAGACGTCCAGAAACTCCGAGCACGCCGGCCAGCTTTTGATGTCGACCTTCTGACTCTCTACTGCTGATCAATCACCGGCTGGACAACCCCATAACCTGTGAGAGATTTATTGCAAAGTGTGCTAATAAATATTGCGCCCACACGCTTCCTCTGTGGTGAGCTTTGCAGAGTATGCAGTCGTTAATAATAATGACCATCATTGGTGGGCACAAACAAGACAGGATGGGCAGGGTTAAGAAAGCATGTAATAAACAGCACAGCTACAAGTGTCTTTGCCCACATCTTCAGGAATCAGTAACAAACTGACCCCACAAAATCAGATAGGATAATGTACATGTCACCTCAACAGATACCAAAAGCTGCACTCAAGTCCTTATGGAGCAGAAAATTTTGTCCTTAAAGTGCCTTGCAGATTTTTCACAACAGGCCTCTGATGTCTCCAATATGTGACTAATAAGGGTAGATGATTGCCACCTCCATTGCAAAGTAGCTTTCCTTAGTGGTATGAGGGCTTCCAAGTAGTTTTTTTTCTCCACAGTCACCACCACACAGCAGGCATGATTATGTGCTCTTGTGTGAGCCTCCTTCATAATAAGACTTACACAACTTGTACTGTTTAATTGCCTGGAACTCCACAGTAAACTAGCTGGCTGCCCAACTTCCACAGTGCCAAAGAGGGCATTGGGGGGCAGTTGTATATATAATTAGCTACTGGAAAATCTCAGAGCATTCAGGGATCCATCAGATTTCATACATTTCTGGGAGTGCACCATTTTAGTTGGTCCCTGATCCTTGCATGATTGCAGCAGTTACCCTCCCAACATTCTAATCTGATTTTGTGGTGCACCAAATAACTGAGTGAGCAAAGCTGGGTCAGATTGACTCTGCTCAGCTCACCCACTTGGGTCTTGGTAATATGAACCAAATCAACTCCTTCACATACAAAGCATGAGTGAATTAGATTTTATTGTGAACTGGCCTGGCATTCACCAACTGCACTGCCAGGGCAGGACACAGTGCATGACTTACTTAGATTCATTCATTTTGATAGGTCTACTCTGTGTAGAACTTATTTGGCTACAACCCTGTAATTTTTAATAGAAATACACCACTGTGGGAAAGACTGTAGCCAGGTGATCTTCAATGCCTGCTCAGTCTGCGGCCCAGATGCTGTCACTGTTGATAGCAACTTCAAGGCCCCTCCTGCTCTCTCTTAGGGTTCTTTGTCTTTCAGCTGGGCTTGAACTGGAGAGTGCTTCAAATAGAGGGCTGTTCTCTAAAATGGAACACATGGCCACTATAAACAGAAGCAGCAGTCTGGAACAACTCTGCATTGTATGTGTATTTAAATTGGTTATGGAACTGAAATCTTAGGTTTCTGCTTCTTTTTTAATTATGTTTTTATTGATTTTCCAATATGGTTCCAATAGCAGCCTCATTATAAAAATACAACTTTTATCCAATTAATACAATTATTAATGTCAGTTATTAAAATATCAAATTATACAATTTAATCAAACTGGCCTCCCCGCATGCTAAATTTGATGACTTCATTCTTCTACATTTTTTCTGCATTCCAAAATCTTAATAATTTTCATTCCATTCCGTTCAGATATATATAATAATCCCTTATATAACAGCTACAATCTTGTGATTTCATTTGTGCTGGTATATTAGGTAATTTATAAAGTTTCAAGTGAGGAACTCTAACTGTAATCCTTATTCTTTCCTGCATGTGACAGTTTCCCCCCATTATGTTTTCCTATCCATATACGGTGGTACCTCGCGTTAAGAACTTAATTCGTTCCGGAGGTCCGTTCTTAACCTGAAACTGTTCTTAACCTGAGGTACCACTTTAGCTAATGGGGCCTCCCACTGCCGCCGCGCCGCCGCCGCACGATTTCTGTTCTCATCCCGAAGCAAAGTTCTTAACCCGAGGTACTATTTCTGGGTTAGCGGAGTCTGTAACCTGAAGCTTCTGTAATCCGAGGCACCACTGTATGGTGTTATATCCTTCATTCCTACAACTGTTGATGGTTCCTGTCATGCCTTGGGAGAAGCAGTTATCTCACAGTTTCCAAAAGTCACTGCATCACTTTGTCCGTGATTTGGCTTTCAGTGAACAAGTCGTCTTCGCCATTTTTCCAGCCTAGGAAGAACAGTCTGAATCCAGACTGCAGATGGTTAATCCAAAAGCTTCTATTTCCCCAACTGGTAGACTGCTTTCCTCCCTGCTGCTCATTTATGGCCAATTGTCCTAACTGAAACACATTCCTTTATGGCTAACGGAGGTTAGGGAGGACTTTGCTCCATATTTTCAAAGCGTAGCGTTCCCCCCTTCCCTTGCAGTCCCTTTCTCTCTCACACACAGTTGTAGTTCTGTTAAATTACATATTTATATTTCAATTTCTTCCATCCTCACTTGTACATATCAAATGTTCCCATATCAAATGTAGAGAAAAACTTTAAGCAAACCGTGAGCTCCCCTCCCCCCATCGTCTCTTTCACCAAATGAAATCCCCTCTCAATCCAAACCTTTTAAATCCTTGTAGCTGGGTTGTTTTCACAGTTTCTTATCTCATCATCTCTAGCACACACCTATAGTTTACTCCAATTTACCAGACTGGCCTCCAGTATCAATAACTGAGATCAATAACCTTATTTCACAGTTAAAAAATAATAAAGCACCAAGCATAGACAATTTGCCCCTAGAACTGTTGAAATCTAGCATTGACTGGTGGGCCTCCCTGCTGGTGGTAATATTCTCATTTATCTATTCATCCGGGTTATTTCCTGAAGTCTGGACCACAGTGGTAGTCATCCCTTTATTCAAAAAGGGCCTTACATCCAATCCGGCTAGTTATAGACCAATTAGTTTGCTGCCTGTAATTAGCAAATTATATGCAAAGCATCTTTACAATAAACTAGTTGATTGGATAACTGATAAACCTATTCTTGCCGAAGAGCAAGCAGGATTTAGACAAGGCAGACCCAGTATAGACCATTGCTTTGTACTAGCCCATTGTATAAATAAGTATGTTAAGAAACCAGGTGGTGTGCTATACGCAGCTGTAATGATCTCAGGCAGGCAAGCAAGCTCCGATAAGAATTAACGAGTCTCTGACAGTTTTATGGTATGTTTATTTACAATTAACACCCAGAGAGCGGCTCCAAGCCTGCCGCTCTTAGCTACGAATTGGTCACTCTGAGTCTCTGCCCCTTTCGCAGCACAAAGGGTGCCAAAGTCCAGTCGGTCCTCTCTTGTAATTCCATTGCATTTTAACCCTTTCAACTCTTCTGGTTTGGGGAGACGGTGGGTGGACTCCCCCTCCCCCCCGCTCTCAAATGAAGAGCCCTCTAAATGCTGAGTGAGGTGAACTGCCTTCCACGGTCGGATATTACCCTCGATGGGACCCCATGCAGTCAAAAGACTTGATCCATGAACAGCTTGGCAGTTTCCTCAGCTGTCACTGCATGAGAACATGCCACAAAGTGACACATCTTTGACAGCAGACCTGGGCAGGTCCATCATGAAGTCTATGGACACCACCTCCCAGGGTCTCCCCGGTGTTGATAAGGGTTCTAGCTTGGCGCCAGCGTTTAATGGCGGTCTTCCCTTCGAGCTCCGGAGGGGGACTGCTTCACGAGTTCGGGTCTGACCGCTACGGCGAGCGGGGACCCATAAAAATCACAGGTGCGGAGGCCTGTGAACAAGGAGGCTCGGCGGGCACCTTTTGCGCCCCCCCCCCTTACTGCAAAAGAGCCTTTTTAAAGGCTCCGGAGCGGCATCGGGTGTGTGCGCGGTGCTGAGAGCCGCTACCCAGCTCGTGGAGTGAAGCCGCGTCGCCATAAACGGAGAGCGCTGATTCCTTCCTGAAATTCGGAATCGAAGACAACTACCCGTGAGTAGGACTTAAGTCCAATTGGATCCTATAAAAATTAAATGGAAATCTGGCCGAAAACGGGAAAGGTAAAAAGTAAGGAAGTCTGCCTTTCCTCATGGAACTTTGGAGTGTCAGGCATAGCCCTACTGGCTTTAGCCCAAACGTAGCAGAGTTTTCCTGCACAGCGAAGAAGCTAGTTGCGGCGGTAATGACTAGTCAGCTAGACTCAGAATAACTATTTACAGGATTTATTAAAAAAGGAAAAATAAAACCAGCAGAGTTTCTGCATACAAATACAATACAAAATAAATCCTCTCTTTCTCTCTCTCTCTCTCATAACCATACACAGCACTTCTACTCCTAACAACACCTCACCTCAAACTGAGCTAGCAATCCCTTGATAACAGAGTTGAGTGCTGGTCGTTAACCAATCAGAGTAAGTAGTTTCTAGGTCAAGCAGACCTGGGCTTTCTGCCAAGAGTAAATTGACACCAGCTTGAGTTAATTGTGAGAAGCTAGAATCTGCAAGTTTCCCACGAGAACCAATTAACAGAAACTGAACACCCCCTCACAGATTCTGCTGGACAATTAACACCAAATACACCTATGTAGGAGATCATTTTTCCAGCAAACCTAAACCCTTGCACATTCGCTTGTTCTTTATCTTTGCCAATGGTTTAGTTAACACATCTGCTACATTTTCTTCACTTGATACATAAGTACAGGTGATTACATTGTCTTGTACACAGCAACGTACATTTTGGTATTTTACAGAAATATGCTTGGAACGTGATTTGAAACCCTCTGTTTTACTTAATGTTATACAAGCTTGATTATCAATGTAAACTTGTACTGGTTCTCCACAATTTACATTTAAATCTGCTAACAAATGCTTGAAATAAATCACCTCGTTGCACAATTCACTCAATGCGGCGTACTCTGATTCCGTTGATGACACACTTACAACATCTTGCTTGCGTGACCGCCAGCTGATTAAAGCTCCACCGACCATTATGACTAGTCCTGTGACAGATTTTCTATCCGGCAAATTTCCCCAGTCACTATCACAGAAGCAACTCAACATTTCATCCTCTGAAGAATTTAATTGTAACATATAGCCAATTGTCTGTTTCAGATACCTCAGAACTTGTTTTACCCCTTTCCAGGCATTTAGTGTGGGTTTTGAGACCAATCTACTTAATATGCCTACTGCATAGCTAATATCAGGTCTGGACCACTGTGCTAGATACAATAAACTTCCAATTACAGAGTGATATACATCAGGATGTTCAAATTCAGGACTCTCATCTATATGAAGTGTTTTTATGAAACCTGGATCCATAGGCACCACTGCCCCTTTGCAATCCTGCATCCTGTATGTAGTCAGTAGTTGTTTAACTTTGTTCTGCTGACTAATTAGACAGCTGCCATCTTGGGCCCAGCACACTTCCAACCCTAGATATGTCCTAACCGGGCCTAAGTCTTTCACTTTGAACTTACTGGACAATTGCTTGGCAAACCTTTTAGTTTGTTTATCTGTTTTGCAGGCATACAAAACATCATCTACATAAATCAGACAAAACTCTTGATCACTGCCTGTACCACGTACATAAACACAATTGTCAGCTGTACTCTGCTTGAAACCAAATGACACTAAGGCCTCATGGAAACATTTGTTCCAAGATCTTGCAGCCTGTTTGAGACCATATAGAGCTTTGTTTAATTTCAACACTTTATTGGAACCTGTCTCATAACCAGGCGGTTCGGCTAGATACAGATCTTCTGATATTGATGCATGTAAATATGCAGTCTGGATATCAAAATGGTTTAACAGGAGTTTTCTCTTTGCTCCAAGCGTTAAAATCAGCCTTACACTGTCCCCCTTAGCAGTAGGGGAAAAAGTCTCGTCATAATCTTTTCCAGGCCTCTGAGAGTATCCTTGAGCCACTAAACGAGCTTTGTATTTGTACTCTCCTATCACCAGAGGTTTAAGTTTGTACACCCACCTGCAGCCTACAATCTTTGCCCCCTCAGGCGCTGCTACTGGTGTAAAAACCTTGTGCTCATTCAGAGAGGACATCTCTTCCTCCATTGCCTGTTTCCAGCGCTCTGCCTCCTCTTTTGGTAACTTTAACACTTCCTGAAAACTCTTGGGTTCTGCAATTACACTAAACACATTTGCAGTATCTGGAGAAAAACGCACCGGAGGCACTCCTTTGTTTTGTCTTTTAGATCTTCTGGGAGAAAATTTTTCTTCTGACCCACTTTCCTCCTCAGAACTACGACCTCTCTTTTTTTGCATAGCAACTGGTCTTTGGCTAACTCCACTTTCTTGAGAGCTCTTATCTGAACTTCCCTCCCCCTCAGACTCTGATTCTCTGTGTCTACCTTCAGAGTCATGAAGCTCCTGGGAAAGTTCAAACCAAACCTCAGTATTGGCATGTAGTCTCTCCCAGCCACTATGTTCACAAAAACTGGCATTCCTGGAGATCACAATGCCATTTGTCCCTTCAGCAAAGCGGAAACCTTTTCCCAGCTCCTGGTAACCCACAAACACTAACTGTTTGGTCTTAGGATCTCCCTTCTTCCTCATTTGTTTTGGAATTAATACCCAGGCCTTTGATCCAAACACATGCAAATGGTCAATTTTGGGTTTTTTCTGAAACAATTTAAAGTACGGGGTTGTACCTATTGTTTGATGAAAGAGCCTATTTTGGAGATAACACGCGGTGAGCATGCTCTCCCCCCAATAAGACATGGGCAAATCAGCATCATCAAGCATGGCAAACATCATATCTTGTAAAGATCTGTTTTTTCGCTCTGCAACGCCATTCTCCTCTGGGGAAAAAACGTTCGTTTTTCTATGCCCAATGCCACGCTTTTGTAACCAATCTTTAAAGGCATTTGACATAAATTCACCACCTCTGTCCGTCTGAATCCTTTTAAGTTTAATGGACAGAAATCTTTCCACAGATGCCACCCAGCCTTTAAACTTAGTGAACACATCACCCTTATTCTTCATGGGAAAAACCCAAGAATAACGTGTGGCGTCATCCACAATTGTTAGTGAAAAGCGCGATCCACCCCTGCTTACAGCAAATGGGCCAATTACATCCATGTGAACCAGCTGTAGCGGTGCCTCACTAACTCTGTCACTTCTGGGGTAAGAGACTCTGTGGGTTTTGACCTTTTTACAAACATTACAATCAAGGTACTTGTTACAACTCTTTAAATTACCCCCATCAGCCAATTCAGACATTTTTAGTACACTTTTCCAGCAAGCATGCCCCATTTTCCTATGCAATAAGTGCACACAGTTGTCATGTATAGCTTTGTTATTCACTGCAGGCTGAGATTTACTGACTACTGCTGCAACTTGAGATCCTGCTTTAAGCCAAAACAAGCCTCCCTCTGACTTAGCAGTGCCTAAAATCTCACCAGCCTTCTTAATAATGCAACTGTCTCCTTCAAAATACACTTTAAACCCAGCTTTTAGCAAACAATCTACAGACATCAGATTGCTCCTTAATGAAGGCACACCTAGTACATTTTTCAGGCATTCACGAAGACAAGGAACAAAAACTGCACCCCCCGAAATCACTTCGGAAGTACTTCCGTCTGCTAGAGCCACCTGGCTGCGCTGTGCTGAGTTCTTGGAAACAAACAATTCATCTGAATTCACGATGTGGCGAGATGCTCCCGAATCGACCACCCAGACCGCTTGTTTCTCATCAGCAATCTTGACCTCGCCGGTCACCAGCTGAGCCGACTGTTTTCGTTTGAAGAATTTCTTTTTACGCTGCTGCTGCTGATGATCTCGTCTCTGCTCCTGCACCGGCAACTGAGACTTGACCAACTCCGGACATTGTCGTTTTAGATGCGCTGAAGACCCACATCGGAAACAACGCCTAACAGCAAACGCTGACTCCTCACCGGTACGCTGCTTTTGCTTCACCTCTGGCACGGCATGAGAACTCCTTCCAAACCGCCCACCTGTAGAAGCCTCTGCAGCCAACGACCTTTCTTGCCTCTTCTGCCATTCTTCAATCAAACGCCCAGTAACGTAGCTGACGGATAAATCACGCTCCTGCATGCCTTCTAGAGACAAAACTAAATTATCCCAGCTTTCCGGGAGAGAACTCAAAATAATAGCCACCTTCTCCTGCTGGTCTAAT
This sequence comes from Podarcis muralis, assembly GCF_964188315.1. NCBI lineage: Eukaryota > Metazoa > Chordata > Lepidosauria > Squamata > Lacertidae > Podarcis > Podarcis muralis. The sequence goes on from NC_135674.1 coordinate 9,557,649, forward strand.
GCACAGTCTCTTTCCTGTAGCGCTGCAAACTTTAACTGTAAACTGTGTAGGTGTTCCTGCATTGTAACCCCAGGCTGTAACATTGCCTTGTACAATGCCTTGCGAATGAACAGCTTGGAAACCGCTGTCTCACGCACATGGAGTTCTTTAAGTGCTTGCCACACACCTCTAGCTGTCTTGATTCCCCTCACATACGGCAACTGGGAATCTTCCAGCCCCAAGACAATTGTGGCCCTTGCTCTTTGGTCTTTATCGAGGTCTTCATCATCAGGCTTCGCAGGAAACTTACTCACCACTTGCCAGAGACGATCCCTCTGCAGCACTGCCTGCATGCGTTCCGACCACAGCAAGTAATTGGAGTCATTCAGACACTCAAAAGCCATCTGAACTGGTTGTGAGGCCATCTTGAGAGCGATGTCCCTGGAACCCGGAACCAGCTACTCACGACCACCGAGAGAGAGAACAGGAACCACAGCACCCAGCACTCACACGCTGCAGCTGTTGTCCTTGTGTCCACTGCGTCACCAGCTCACCACGGTCAGGAACCAGCCAGGAACAACAACCTCTGGAACTACTGGAACCAACGCCGTTGATGCTGACACCACCGCAACTCAGGCTGGCAGCACAATGCCCATAACCTCATGGAACTTTGGAGTGTCAGGCATAGCCCTACTGGCTTTAGCCCAAACGTAGCAGAGTTTTCCTGCACAGCGAAGAAGCTAGTTGCGGCGGTAATGACTAGTCAGCTAGACTCAGAATAACTATTTACAGGATTTATTAAAAAAGGAAAAATAAAACCAGCAGAGTTTCTGCATACAAATACAATACAAAATAAATCCTCTCTTTCTCTCTCTCTCTCTCTCTCATAACCATACACAGCACTTCTACTCCTAACAACACCTCACCTCAAACTGAGCTAGCAATCCCTTGATAACAGAGTTGAGTGCTGGTCGTTAACCAATCAGAGTAAGTAGTTTCTAGGTCAAGCAGACCTGGGCTTTCTGCCAAGAGTAAATTGACACCAGCTTGAGTTAATTGTGAGAAGCTAGAATCTGCAAGTTTCCCACGAGAACCAATTAACAGAAACTGAACATTTCCCGGACTGCATGACAGCTAAGCAACGAACTGACAAAGCTGCAATTGAGGAAAAGTAATTTAAAAGTCAATAGACCCTGATGTTGGATGTGAACCCCCCCAGCAGGCAGGAGCAGGGGGGAAAGAAGTGAACTTTGGTTAACCTGCATGAAAGTTGAAAAGAGAAAAAGTTTTCTGCCGTCTTAAATCCTTGGAACGGACTGCCTAAACAAGTAAGGCACTTAGACTGAGAACTGTCATTTGGGATCTGCTACAAATAGGATATACTTGCTACAAAGTTGGGACTTTACTAAAAACATTTGCTAATAGCTCTGTTTTTGGTTACTTAAAGAAATATACTGGAGACTGTTGTTACTAATTCCTTGGGAAGACTTTTTGTTTCTTTGTTCCCTGGATACTTGGGACTTCTCCCTCTAGAGGGCTGAGGGGAAACAGTTGTAAAATTGATTGGGAAAGGACAATTCAGTGGAAATTTCCATCTGAAAACAGCTATTGTGGGAACGGCCTTGGGACATGAGTGGCCTAGCAGAAGAGATAACAACAAGAGCTAAGAGCAAGGCGGCACAAAAGAAAAGGGGCTCATTATCAAGTACAGTGCCAGCAGGAGTAGCTGGCCAAGAAAAAGTTACAATTACACATATGGATCCTGTGACGCAAGCATTAGTTAAAATAAATGAATCTTTGGAAGCCCTGACAAAGCAGGGTGCAGAAAATTCTAAACAGCTGAAAGAAGTTTCAGCAAAGCTTGACCTAAATACCAAAAGTATTGCATCTAACACAGAAGCTTTAAATAAATTAGCCGCTGAGAATGTTACAATTCGGAAAATTGTCGAGGAAGCTAAAGTTATTGCAGAATCCACTCAGGAAAATTTAATACCAGTCTGTAAAAAGTTGGATGAACATGAATTGGCTCTGTCTATGCTTGATCTGCAACGGAAGGAGAGAAATCTGAGGCTGAGACTTGTGCCTGAGAGTGAAAAGGATAATCTGGTGGACTTTCTTACAAAAGAAATTTTGGAGTTTTGGCAGCTGAATCCAGAGGAGGAAGAATTTAAGATAGTCTCAGCCTTCAGACTGGGGAGAAGACAAGGTTCAAAGAAACCAAGGGACTGCATAATAACATTAAGATCCAAAGAGGAAAGAGACAAAATTTTAAATCTGCATTTTAGAAAATCTTTAGAGATTGAAGATTCTTTTGTGGAGATTTTCCGGGATATTCCTAAATATTTATTGGAGGTAAGAGCACACTACAAGGATTTGGTTTATCTGCTGAGAAAGAACAATTTACCCTTCAGGTGGGAATTCCCACAAGGTTTGTCTTTTAACTACAAAGGAAAAAAAAGTTAAAATAAGAACAGTACAAGACAAAGAGCGATTTTTGGAAAAAAATGAGGAAGACCTCCTGAAGGGGGTGGTGGAACTGGAATCAACCCCAGTGGCAAAAGAAGCAGCAGATATCCAGAACTTAACATTTGGACTCAAACCACCGACGGAGGAGGAACAACAACTTGGAGCAGTTGGAGGAGAAAGTAAATAAATAACAAGATGGCTCTGCAATTTCTAAGCTGGAATTGTAATGGTCTAAACCTTCCCAGAAAAAGACGTGAAGTATTCCATATTTTGAAAAGAGAACAATTGGATCTGATATGTTTACAAGAAACCCATGTGACCAGAATACATAGAAAATTACTTATCAATAAAAGACTTGGACAGGAATTTATTTCATCGGACAAAGTTAAGAAGAGAGGAGTAGTGATTTATGCAAAGGAAAAGTTGGCCCCAAAGATGATCTTTAAAGATGAGCAAGGAAGATTTCTGGCAATTGAAATACAAGTCCAAGGAGAAAAACTGTTGATAGTTGGAATTTACGCACCAAATGAAGGGAAGGCAGAATTTTTCAAGAAGTTGCATGAGATTTTAATGGATTACCTGGATTACAATGTAATTATGATGGGAGATATGAATGGCGTTGTTTCTACAAATATGGACAAGGCACAAAGACAGGTGGTCTCCAAGGATGGGAGACTACCAAAGACATTCTTTGAGATGACTGAAAATATGGACCTAATTGACATTTGGAGAACAAGGAACCCTCTTGAGAGAGAGGGAACTTTTTTCTCTGAAGCAAAAATGACATGGACAAGAATCGACCAAATTTGGGTCACTAGTGGGATGGCTTCAAAGATAAAAAAAGTAGAAATCTGCCCAAAGACTTGCTCCGACCATAACGCTGTAAAGATGGAGATGAAACTAACAACAGCTGGTTCCTTCAGATGGAGAATGAATGACACCCTATTTAGAGATGAAGAGATCTACAAAAAGGCCCAAAAAACTTTGAAAGACTATTTTGAGATAAACCTGAGAACAGAGGTGGAGAAAAGAGTAATTTGGGACGCAAGCAAAGCCGTGATGCGAGGTTTCCTAATACAACAGAATTCTATAAAGAGGAAGAAACAAAATGAGAAGAAAGATAAGATTTTGGAAAAGATAAAAGAAGGAGAAAAGAAATTGAGGTCCAAACCAAAGTCACATGAGATTTTGAGAGAAATTAAGTATTATCAGATGCAGTATATGGAATTGATGAATCAAGAGATAGAATGGAAAATTAATCAAATGAGACAAAGGACATTTGAATCAGCAGACAAATGTGGGAAACTTCTTGCATGGCAGTTGAAGAAAAGACAAAAATTGAATACGGTTACAAGTTTAGAGGTGGAAGGAAGGAATATTTACAAGCCAAATGAGATTAGTAACTGTTTCCAGAGTTATTTCAGAAGACTGTATGCACAAGGGCCGGTGAACGAAGGAGAAATAGATGAATTTCTTAAGAAATATGGATTACAAAAGATCTCACAACAAAGTAAAATGATTTTGAATGAGAAAATAACAGAACAAGAAATAGAGGGTGCCATTCAGAATATGCAATTGGGAAAATCTCCAGGACCAGATGGACTGACTTCCAGATATTACAAGGCTTTGAAGGAATGGTTGGTACAACCGTTGAAGGAGGTCTGTAATGAAATTATGGAGGGGGAAAAAGACTGAAGAGAGTGTTGGTGGGTGAGATTCACAAGGACCAGGCTGGCTTTCTTCCAGGGAGACATTTGTCAGACAATGTGAGAAATATAATAGACATTATGGAACTGTTAGAAGCAAATATTAATACGAAAGCTGTTTTAATTTTTGTGGACGCGGAGAAAGCCTTTGACAATATTTCCTGGAGTTTTATGAAGAAGAATCTCCAAGGGATGGGGGTAGGCCAAGGTTTTGAAAATGGTATAGGTGCAATATACTCGGAACAAAAAGCAAAATTAATTGTAAATAACGTGGTTACTGAAGAATTTCCTATAGGAAAAGGAACACGACAGGGGTGCCCAATATCCCCACTGCTTTTTATATCTGTCTTGGAGGTTTTGTTAAATATGATCAGAGGGGACCAGCTGGTTAAAGGAGTTCAGGTCGGAGCCAAACAATATAAATTGAGGGCTTTTGCAGATGACTTAGTATTGACTTTGCAACAGCCAGACACTAGTACGAAAAGAGTTTTAGAATTAATTCAGGTATTTGGTCAAGTAGCAGGATTTAAGTTGAACAAGCAAAAAACTAAGGTTTTGGAGAAAAATCTAACAAATGGTGAAAAAGAGAGGTTTCAGAGTGAAACAGGATTAATGGTGGCAAAGAAAGTGAAATATTTGGGGATTAACCTGACATCTAAGAATGTGAACTTATTTAAAGATAACTATGACAAATGTTGGACAGAAGTAAAGAAAGATCTAGAAATATGGTCAAGTTTGAGACTTTCCTTGTTAGGCCGAATTGCTGTTATTAAGATGAATGTATTGCCTAGAATGTTATTTCTGTTTCAGACATTACAGGTTGTGGACAAAATGGACTGTTTCAGGAAGTGGCAGAAAGATATATCAAAATTTGTCTGGCAGGGCAAAAAGCCCAGAATAAAATTTAAGATATTAACTGATGCAAAAGACAGAGGGGGGTTTGCCCTGCCGGACTTAAGACTGTATTATGAATCGGCAGCTTTCTGCTGGCTGAAAGACTGGCTACTTCTTGAGAACACGAACATTTTGGATTTGGAAGGGTTTAACAATAGATTTGGTTGGCATGCATATCTATGGTATGACAAGGTAAAAACTCATAAAGGGTTTAAAAACCATATTGTCAGGAAAGCACTATACAATGTTTGGATCCGCTATAAAGATTTATTGGAAAATAAAACTCCTAGGTGGTTGTCACCAATGGAAGCTAAGGAGGTGAAAAAACTTAATATGGAATCTAAATGGCCAAAATACTGTGAAATTTTAGAGCAAGATGGTGAAAAAGTTAAACTACAGAGCTATGAGAAATTAAAGTCTAAAGTATGAGATTGGCTTCATTATCATCAAATAATGGAGGTGTTTAAACAAGACAGGAAAGTTGGCTTTCAGATGGAGAGGTCAAAATTAGAAACAGAATTGTTAGAACCCAATACTAAGAATTTGTCAAGAATGTATAATCTGCTGTTGAAATGGAATACACAGGATGAAATGGTTAAGTCAGCCATGATTAAGTGGGCACAAGACATTGGTCATGACATTATGTTTGCTGACTGGGAACAGTTATGGACCACCGGTATAAAGTTTACGGCATGTAATGCCTTAAGAGAAAATATTATGAAAATGATTTATAGGTGGTACATGACCCCAGTCAAGCTTGCAAAAATCTATCACTTGCCCAATAATAAATGTTGGAAATGCAATGAAACTGAAGGCACCTTTTATCACCTTTGGTGGACTTGCCCGAGGATTAAGGCCTTTTGGGAAATGATCTATAATGAAATTAAGAAGGTTCTTAAGTGTACCTTTTATAAGAAACCAGAGGCATTTCTCCTGGGCATGGTCGGCCAATTGGTGTCAAGAAAAGATAGGACGTTTTTTATGTATGCTACCACAGCAGCAAGGATTCTCTTAGCAAAGTATTGGAAGACACAAGAACTACCCACGCTGGAAGAATGGCAGACGAAAGTGATTGACTATATGGGATTGGCGGAGATGACCGGCAGAATCCGAGACCAAGGAAAAGAGACGGTGGATGAAGATTGGAAGAAATTTAAAGTTTACCTTAAGAATTGTTGTAAAATTGATGAGTGCTAAAATGTCAAGGTTAAGAAAATATAGAATTACAGCTGTAAATTGATTAAGTAATAGAAGAAAGGGGGAAAAAAAGAAAATGAGTAATCAGTCAATTGAAGCGAGGGGTTGCTGAAGAAATTTTGAAATAGGGATGCAGAAGGGGGAGGTATGGGGAAGTCGGGGAAGTAAGGTTTATGAAAAAGAGGTTGTGAAATTATACGTGTTTATATGTTTGTGTGTTTATGTATTGTTTATTGTATTGTTTTTTATTTATGTTGGAAAATTAATAAAAATTTATATATATAAGATAAGGGTTCTAGCAACCCCGCCGGTGCCACCCTTTCCCTCTTGGCTCTCTGACACCTGTCACACCCTTGGACATATTCCCGTACAGCCTCCCTTACCTTGAGCCACCAGAACTGCCTCGTGACTAACAACATGGTCTTATGTTGACCAAAGTGCCCAGCTGCAGGGTTGTCATGAAGCTGTTTGAGGACTTTGGCCCTCAGGGACTCTCCCGGTACATATAGTGCCCCTTTGTAGAACAACAGCCCCCCTTTCTGTGACTGGCTGGAAGTGACTGGCTGAAGGGTGAATGTTTTGCCAGGGTCCATGTGCAGGAGATGCTACTCTGACGCAAAGACCTTCGTTAAGTCTTCAAAAGCCTGCTGCGCTTTCTTTGTCCACACAAACTTTTTCTTCCCACTGAGACAATCAGTTATGGGCACGGACAGATGTGCAAAGTTCTTGATAAACTTTCAGTAGAAGTTGCTGAAGCCCAGGAACCTCTGTACATCCTTCTTCATCTTTGGGCTTTTCCAGTCTAACACTGCCTTCACCTTTTCCCGATCCATGGCCAGTCCTTTATCCAATAGCCGGTACCCAAGGAACTCTACTTCCCAAGCATGGAACTGGCATTTCTCCAGCTTGACCCATAACTGATGCCCCTTTAGTTTCTCCAACACTTGCCGAACGTCCCGAACGTGCTGTTCCTCATACTCAGAAAAGATCAAGATGTCATCCAAAAAGCAAATGCAGTTCTGGTACAGTAGGGAGCCCAGTACGTGGTGCATGAAGGCCTGGAAACACGGGCTGCCGCCCTGTAATCCGAACGGCGTAACGAGATACTTAAATGCCCCTAGGGGGGTGAACATGGTCGTCTTCCATTCGTCTCCTTCCCTCACCCTGATCAGGTTGTATGCTCCTTGGAGGTCAAGCTTGGTAAAAATTCTGCCCCTCCTGACTCTCGCCAAAACATCGTCAATTCTGGGCATGGGGAAGGCCAGGGGTTCTGTTAGGCTGTTCACGATCCTAAAGTCCACCACCAGACTGCGCTCTTTCATCCGCCTCTTGTCCACAAAGAACACGGGACTACCTCCTACTGCCTTGGATTCCCTGATAAAACTACTCAAGTTCTTATCAATAAACTCCCTTAAATCTTGTATTTCTTGGTTGGACATTGAGTACAGCTTACCCGCTGGCAGCTTGGCTGCTGGCACCAAATTGATCTGACAATCATATGGTCGGTGGGGTGGTAGCTTGCTGAAGACGTCCTCAAAATCCGCATATTGCTGCGGAATCCTCTTCCTCTCCCTCAGACTCGCCCTGGCGACCTCTTTCATGGTTCCTCCTCCCCCAGTGTTCCACACAGTGTGCCAACCCAAAGGTGAGGGACCGCTGGTGCCACGACACCACTGGGTCGTGGAGAGCCAACCAACTCATTCCCAGAATAATGGGAGGTCCTGCCAAGGTGGCCACATGAAAAGCAATGTTTTCGGCGTGTCTGGAGACTCTCATTCTCATGGGGGGGGGGGTTGGTGAGTGACTCCCCCCCCCCAGCAACTCTCTCCCATCAATGGTGGTGACTTGCAAGGGAAAATCTAATGGTAGCAGGTGCAACTGATGCTCCAAGGCAAAGTCTCTGCTGAAAAAATTGGCACTCACTCCTGAATCGATTAACGCCTGCACTTCCATTGGGTGGCCATTAGGGAGCTCCGGCACCACCTTGACTGCTATGCCCGCCTTGGGGGGGGCACAGTTGGGGCCCTTCTACTGGTTGCCCGCCTGACTGCTGCCCCTGTTTACCTGCAGCCAGGCATTTTCGTTTCCCTGCTCCTTATGCTTCCCTCCTTCCTCCTCCTTAGCTGCCACCCCCACCATTCCTTGCCAGCCTTTACACTGCAGACAAGCCTTGGCAAAATGGCCCGGACGCTGGCAGAGGAAGCACTTTTTGGCTGACTTCCAATCCCTTCCCTCCTTTTTCCTTGGGACCTCAGCCTTTGAAATTTCCCCCATGCGGGCTCCATCGATTTCCATTGGCTCTGCCGGTGGCAGCCTGTGTGAAGTTCCCGCTGGTGTTTCAGGAATGCGGTTGCCATGATACAGTGGAATTTGGTGGATTCATGGAGATTGCACCACCCTAAGGAAAAATAATATACATATTATGCAGGAATTCGTAATACCCAGCATAAAATTGACTTTTTCCTAACATCAGCATCATTACATACATTTACTAGCCAATGTGACATTGATATTCCCATTATAGCTGATCACTCAGCAATAATACTGGAATATAATTTATCTAAAACCCAGGAAGGCATGAGGAGATGGTATCTTAATATATCATTATTAAATGAAAAAAACTTTATTCAATATATAACCCAAGAAACACAAATGTATTTTACAAATAACGCCAAATCTTCAACGTCAAGACTGATGGAATGGGAAGGATATAAAGCTTACATCAGAGGGAAGATAGTATCCTTTTCTGCCAACAAAGCCAATCTGCAAAGATTAAAAGAAAATAATCTAAAAACTTCTTTAAAAACACTGTGGGGCGATATGGCAAATAACCTGTAATGGGATGATGAGCTGCTTGTGCGTAAAATGCAAGTCCCTCAGATTTTGGTCAAGTCCTCAAACCTCTGCCTACGACGGAGCCCCTCCAGCATGGCTCCGTCAGTCGCTAGCAGAATCCGAAAGTGGTCTCTTACGGAATCTCTTCCAGCATAAAAGCTCCTTAACGGAAACACGTCTTCTGGACTCTCGGCGTGACAGTTTCCGGCGAGGAGTGGGTGTCCCTATAGGAGGTCTTGAAACCTCCCCACTATTTTCGCTGGAAGTGTCCCTGAGCCATCCCTCCGACTCACTTTCCCCTGGAGCCCCTCCTCTCCCCCTGCTGGTTCCCTCTTCAGCTGCTAAGTCTGTCTCAACCTCTGTGAGCCCTTCCACCTCCTGTCCTTCCGATGGCAGTTCCCTGACATCCACCTCCCCTCCAGGGCCCCCTTCACCCCCTCCCGTCCCCTCCTCTATGGGCGGTGAGGAAGCAAAGCCCCTGAAAGAACCTCCCTCATCTTCCGAAGTCTCGAACACTTCCCTCCACCGGTTGCTGTTCCTGGTCCCCAAGTACTCCTCGTCATCGGAGTCAATTCCTTCTTCCAGCTCCAATTCCGTGAATCCTTCCAGTTCCTCCTCCTCGTCGGTGGTGCCGAAGTACTCCCTCCTGAACCTTGCTACAGGCTGAGGTTTCCTCGGGAACCTTTGGTGGAACGTTTCTATTAAGACCTCGTCATTGACATCCTCTGCAGTTACCCAGGTGTTTTCTGACTCCGGTTCCCCTTCCCACGCCACCAAATACTCCACCTGATTCCCCTTCCACCTGGAATCGATGATTTCCGCAACATGGCTGCTGCGTTCCCTTTCTTCTAAGGCAGGTCCCCTGGTGGATTCCCCTTCACGTCCCCCCCTATACGGTGACAGTAAGGACCTATGGAATACTGGGTGCAATTTCATGTGGTTGGGTAACCGGAGTTTGAAAGCCACTGGGTTGACCTGCTGAATGACCTCAAAGGGTCCCAACCTTTTGGGTCTCAACTTCTTGCAACCCCCTTTGAACGGCAAGCCTTGGGTTGACAGCCACACCTGATCCCCCACCCTTACGGCTTCACCTTCCCTTCTGTTCTTGTCTGCCTGCCTCTTATATTCTTCTTTGGCCCTTTCTAAGTTGAGCTGGAGCTGACGATGGATCGCTTCCATCTCTTCCACAAAAAGTTCGGCCGCCGGGACGCTCCATCTCTCCCCTCCTCCCCCTGGAAATGCCATGGGGTGACACCCATAATTGGCCAAAAAGGGGCTCATCCCTGTAGACACATTCTCCGCATTATTGTAGGCAAACTCTGCCAGCGCCAACTTTTCGACCCAATCGTTCTCTCTGTCATTGACATAACACCTCAGGTACTGCTGGAGGATACCGTTTGCTCTTTCCGCCTGCCCGTTGGTTTCAGGGTGCCGGGCAGTCGAAAAATTGACCTCCACGTGCAGTAAGCTCATGAGCGTCCTCCAGAACCTGGACGTAAATTGTTTGCCTCTGTCTGAGACCACCCTCAAGGGGGCGCCATGCAACCGAAAAATGTGTTCTACAAACAATTTCGCTGTCTCTTCCGCTGTGACTGCATGTGAGCATGCTACAAAGTGGCACATCTTAGTTAACAGGTCTACTACTACCATGATGGCTGTTTTCCCCTTGGACTTCGGCAGATCCGTCATGAAATCTATCGATACCGCCTCCCATGGCCGTTCGGGGGTGGGTAAGGGTTCTAATAACCCTGCCGGCGCCCGCCTTTCCCCTTTAGCTCGCTGGCATTGGTCACACCCTCTTACATACTCCCTTACATCTTCCCTCACCTTAGGCCACCAAAATTCCCTGGTAACCAACCACATGGTCTTGTGTTGCCCAAAATGCCCCGCTGTGGGGCTGTCGTGCAGCTGCTTGAGTACTCTCCCCCTCAATTCTCCTTCGGGTATATACAGTGCCCCTTTGTAATACAATGCCCCATTTCTTTCCTCAAAGCCCCCGGGGCTCTCTCCCTCCCCCCTGAGACCTCTGAGCTTATCCTGGGCATATTCATCATTCTCCGTTTCCTCTACCAGTTCTCTTTGCCCCACCAGTGCCGCCCCACACACCCAGCGGTCCTCTGGGATGACATGTCTCTCTTCGGTTGCCCCCTCCCCCTCCAAGTACTCAGGTTTGCGTGAGAGAGCGTCCGCCCTGACGTTTTCTGGGCCTGGCACGTAACAAATTTCAAAGTGGAATTTGGAGAACTCCTCGGCCCATCTCACTTGTCGTTGGTTGAGCACTCGTTTCCGGCGAGGAGTGGGTGTCCCTATAGGAGGTCTTGAAACCTCCCCACTGTTTTCGCTGGAAGTGTCTCTGAGCCATCCCTCCGACTCACTTTCCCCTGGAGCCCCTCCTCTCCCCCTGCTGGTTCCCTCTTCAGCTGCTAAGTCTGTCTCAACCTCTGTGAGCCCTTCCACCTCCTGTCCTTCCGATGGCAGTTCCCTGACATAACCCATCTAAGATTACATATGAAAGAATACAACAACTAACATTAGAACTGAATAATATACTAGCTCAAAAAATTGAGTTCAGCCTACTAAGTCTAAGACAAATATATTGGGAACAGGGAGAAAGACCGACAAAAATTCTAGCTAATCATCTAAAACAAAAGAAAGCGAACCAAAGAATACCCTTAATAAGAAATGAAAATAACATTGCAGCAACCTCATCAGTAGATATCAATAATGAATTTTTTTAATTCTACAAAAAATTATATGAAGGGCCAGAAAATATATCAGAGGATGAGATGGAAAACTTCAAGATATTAAAATACCAACTATTGAAGAAGATCAAAAAGATATGCTATCAGCACCCCTAAATATATTAAATATTGAGAATGTAATAGAAACAATAGGGAATGGGAAATGACCTGCACCAGACGGTTTTCCTATAGAATGGTATAAAATATTCAAAAATCGACTAGTCACCAGACTTCTAGAAGTCTATGAGGAAATAGCTCATAAAGGTATATCTGCTACAACATTCAATGAAGCTTTAATAATAATTATACCAAAACCTAACAAAGACCCTACTAAATGTGCAAATTATAGACCAATATCATCAATGAGGTGAAACTCAAAAAATTAGAATATTGTGGAAAAGTTCATTTATTTCAATAATTCAACTTAAAAGGTGAAACTAATATATGAGATAGACTCATGACATGCAAAGCGAGATATGTCTTTTTTTTATTATAAGATATTTATTAGCATTTTCACAAGTTTTATAAAACATAAAAATCACACAAAAAAGACACAAAAAAGAAAATCAAAAATACATACAAAAAGTCAGAAAACAAACAAAAAACCACATGTATAAGTTCATTCCCTTATATTCGTGAAAATTACTTTCCCGACCTCCTCATACCTCTCCTTACTGCATTCCATTCTCTAATCAATTCTCTTCAACAAACCCTTCCCTTAATTTTGGTTAATTTTTTAAGCTTTCTTTTCATATTACATAATAATTGCAGCTAGCAACCCCATAATTTCAGAATCAACATCGTCTTAACATTCAACAATTTTACAATATTTCTTAAGATAATCTTTAAATTTCTTCCAATCTTCTTCCGCAGTCTCTTTCCCCTGGTCTCGGATTCTGCCAGTCATCTCTGCCAGTCCCATATAGTCTATAACTTTCATCTGCCATTCTTCCACGGTGGGTAGCTCTTCTGTCTTCCAATACTTTGCGATAAGTATTCTTGCTGCTGTTGTAGCATACATGAAAAAAGTCCTGTCCTTCTTTGACACCAATTGGCCGACCATACCCAGGAGAAAGGCCTCTGGTTTCTTTAAGAAGGTATATTTAAATACCTTTTTCATTTCATTATAAATCTTCTCCCAGAAAGCCTTAATCCTTGGGCACGTCCACCAGAGGTGAAAGAATGTACCTTCAGTCTTTTTACATTTCCAACATTTATTGTCAGACAAGTGGTATATTTTTGCAAGCTTGACTGGGGTCATGTACCACCTATAAATCATTTTCATAATATTTTCTTTTAATGCATTACATGCCGTAATTTTTATACCGGTGGTCCATAACCGTTCCCAGTCTTCAAACATAATGTTATGACCAATATCTTGTGCCCACTTGATCATAGCTGATTTAACTGTTTCATCCTGTGTATTCCATTCCAACAGCAAGTTGTACATTTTTGACAAGTTCTTAGTTTTGGGTTCTAACAGTTCTGTCTCCAATTTCGATTTCTCCACCTGAAAACCATTTTTCCTATCGGACTTAAACACCTCCATTATTTGATAATAATGAAGCCAATCTCGCACTTTATCTTTCAATTTCTCATAACTCTGCAATTTAAATTTATCCCCCTCCTGTTCCACAATACGGCTTGTAACCGTATTGAGTTTTTGTCTTTTCCTCATTTGCCAAGCCAGAAGTTTGCCACATTTATCCGCTGATTCAAATGTCTTTTGTCTCATTTGTTTAATTTTCCATTCTATTTCCTGATTCATCAATTCCATATATTGTGTTTGATATAACTTGATTTCTCTCAAAATCTCTTGGGACTTTGGTTTAGACCTTAATTTCTTTTCCCCTTCTTTTATCTTCTCCAAAATCTTGTCTTTTTTCTCATTTTGGGTTCTCTTTTTAATTGCATTTTGTTGTATCAAAAATCCTCTCATCACGGCTTTACTTGCGTCCCAAATTACTTTTTTTTCAACATTAGTGTTCATGTTTATTTCAAAATAGTCTCTCAAAGTTTTTTGGGCCTTTTTATAAACTTCTTCATCTCTAAACAAGGTGTCATTCATCCTCCATCTGAAGGTACCAGTAGTTGCTAGTTTCATCTCCATTTTTACTGGGTTGTGGTCGGAGCAAGTTTTTGGGCAGATTTCCACTTTTTTTATCTTAGTTGCCATTCCTCTAGTGACCCAAATTTGGTCGATTCTGGTCCATGTCATTTTAGATTCAGAAAAGAAGGTTCCCTCTCTTTCAAGGGGATTCTTTGTTCTCCATATGTCAATTATGTCCATATTGTCAGTCATTTCAAAGAAAGTTTTTGGTAGTCTTCCATCCTTTGTAAATATTTGTCTTTGTGCTTTATCCATGTTCGTTGAGACAACTCCATTCATATCTCCCATCAATATCAGATTATAATCCAAATAGTCTAACAAGATCTCATGCAACTTCTTAAAAAATTCCGATTTCCCCTCATTGGGTGCATAAACTCCCACAATCACAAATTTCTCTCCTTGGACTTGAATTTCGATTGCCAGAAATCTTCCTTGTTCATCTTTAAACAAAAATTTTGGTAGCAGTTTTTCTTTTGCATAGATAACAACTCCTCTTTTTTTAACTCTGTCAGATGATATAAATTCTAGTCCCAGTCTTTTATTCACTAATAATTTCCTGTGAAGCCTTGTCACATGTGTTTCTTGTAAACAAATCAAGTCCAATTGTTCTTTCTTTAATATATGAAAAACTTCTTTCCTCTTTCGGGGCATGTTCAAACCATTGCAGTTCCAACTTAGAAGTTGCAGAGCCATGATGAGACTATTTACTTCCTCCAACTGCTCCCAGTCGTTGTTCTTCCTCTGTCGGTAGTGACAACCCAAATGATAAGTTGGATATGTCCAATGAACCTTTTCCTGGTAGTGCTAATTCCCCTCCGGATTCCACCTCCTTTTGAAGATCTTCTTCATGATCTCTCAAGAATTTGTCTTTGTCACTCAGTGATCTTATTCTTATCTTCCTTCCTTTGAACTTGAAAGATAGGCCTTGTGGATATTCCCACCTGTAGAATATCTTGTTTTTCTTCAGCAAAATGGTCAAATCTTTGTAGTCAGCTCTTACATCCAAAATATGCTTAGGGATATCTTTATAGATCTCCACAAAATAATCTTCAATCTCAAGAGTTCTTTTGTAATGCAAGTTCAAAATTTTATCTCTTTCTTCCTTAGTTCTTAATGTTATCAAACAGTCTCTTGCTTTATTTTTCCTTTGTCTTGTACCTAATCTAAATGCACTCAATATCTTAAATTCTTCCTCCTCCAGGTCCTGTTGCCAAAAGTCCGTAAATTCTTTTGTTAAAAAGTCCACCAGGTTATCTTTCTCACTTTCTGGAATTGACCTCAGTCTTAAATTTCTCTCTTTCCTTTGCAATTCGATCATAGATAGGGTCAGATCATGGTCCTCCAATCTCTTGATGACCGGTGGTATCCTCTCCTGAGTGGCAACAGCAATTTCTTTTGCTTCTTCAGCAATCTTTCGAGTTGTTGCCGAGTCCTCCAAAAGCCTTACAATGGTCTCTGTGTGAGAATTTACCTTCTTCCCAAGGTCATCGATGCTCTTCGTGTTCAAATCAATTTTTTGGGAGACTTCAGCCACTTGTTTGTTAGTTTCCACAACTTGTTTACTTGTCTCTGTGCCCTGCTTTGTTAAATTTTCCAGAGATGCATTAATTTTACTAAGAGCCTGTGCAAGAGTATCTTCCGTAGACATTGCTTTTGTTTTTGTTTGAGGGGCAACAGCTGTTCCTATGCCTCCAGACGTTGAAGCTCTACGCTGGTGGGAACTGTCAGTTTTGTATTGTCTACCGGATCTTAAACTTGTTTTTTCTTCAAATTTCCCCTTCTCTTTATCCATAACACTCTCATTCAGAGCCAAGGTCACGTCCCACACTTGCACTTTTGTTTCTCAAAGGAAATTTCCACTAGATCTTGTTACAGTGGCTTAGTTTTTAATGTTACCACTAAGTCTCCACTAGGGGGTAACACTCCAGCTTCCCTTTATAATTTTATAGTCAATGTCTCTGTAAAAAACCCCCTTTCAGTTAGCCACAGTTTCAAATTCTTTGTAATACTTAAAAAGTTCATCTGAAGACAATGTAACTTATACAGAGTTAATGCAACAATTGTTTCCACTGTGCTGAGAATCCACTATTAAGTTCCCTTGTCAAGGCAGACCGACTCCAGAGAAAAGAGTAGCAGATATCTTTTTTTCCCCTTTAAAGTCCTGTGTTTCTTGCAGGCATGCAAAAGTTCAATTTCCACCCCCCTCCGCTCCTGCACAACGGGGGGAGATATTTTCCAGATGATAGATTCTTAACTTTAAATGTTCTTGTCTTTGGTTGCTGCTTTACAAAATCTTTGCTTTAAACGTCTGCAGCACGGAAAAGGCAGACTTCCTTTTATACCTTTCCCGTGGTAGTTCTCTAATTCTTAAATTTATGGGCCAAATTCAATTCGTTAAATCCTACTCACGAGTAGTTGCTTTAAAGTCCAGATTCTTTAGAAGAAATCAGCGCTCTCCGATCATGGCGGTGCGGCTTCACTCCACGGCTGTATACGACCCTCAGCACCGCGCCACTCACCTGCTACCGCTCCGAAGCCTTTAAAAAGGCTTCTTTGCAGTTTAGGGGGGGCGCAAAAGGTGCCCACCGGGTCTCCTTGTTCACAGGATTCCGCTCCTGTGATTTCTAAGGGTCACCGCTTCGCCGTAGCGGCAGGACCCGAACCCGCGGAGCAGACTTCCCCCGGAGCTCGGAGGTAAGTCCGCCATTGATCGCTGGCGCTGACCGGAAGTCCCCCCAAAGCGATATATGTCAAGCGTTTATTTGTTACAATTGTGATGTTTATGGTGTACAGCTGATGAAAACCCCAAATTAACAATCTCAGAAAATTAGAATATTAAATGAAATCAGCAAAACAAGGACTGCAAATAGAGCAATATTGGACCTCTGAGAAGTAGAAGCATGCACATGTACTCAGTACCTGGTTTGGGCCACTTTTGCATCAATTACTGCCTCAATGCGGCATGGCATGGATGCTATCAGCTTGTGGCACTGCTGAGGTGTTATGGAAGACCAGGAAGCTTCAATAGCAGCCTTCAGCTCTTCTACATTGTTCGGTCTCATGTCTCTCATCCTTCTCTTGGCAATGCCCCATAGATTCTCTATGGGGTTCAGGTCAGGTGGGTTTGCTGGCCAATCAAGCACAGTAATCCCATGGGCATTGAACCAGGTTTTGGTACTTTTGGCACTGTGGGAAGGTGACAAAATCCTGCTGGAAAATGAAATCAGCATCCCCATAAAGCTCGTCTGCGGAAGGAAGCATGAAGTGCTGCAAAATCTCTTGGTAGATGGCTGTGTTGACCCTGGACTTAATGAAGCACAGTGGACCAACACCAGCTGATGACATGGCTCCCCAAATCAACACAGACTGTGGAAACTTCACATTGGACTTCAAGCATCTGGCATTGTGTGCCCCCCCATTCTTCCTCCAGACTCTGGGTCCTTCATTTCCAAGTGAGATGCAAAAGCTGCTCTCATCAGAAAAGAGATTTCATAGAATCATAGAATCATAGAGTTGGAGGAGACCACAAGGGCCATTGAGTCCAACCCCCTGCCAAGCAGGGGTCATCAGCTGGTGTTGGTCCTAACAAAGACCCTACTAAATGTGCAAATTATAGACCAATATCATCAATGAATGTTGATGCAAAGATTTTGAATGCAATATTGGCGGCAAAATTACAAAAAGTTATTCAAGACTTGATACCTAATAATCAAAAAGGTTTTATAAAAACAAGACAAGCTACAGATAACATCAGATTAACAATAGATTTGATAAATTTAAATGCAGATGAAGAGGAGTTTATGATATTGCCATTAGATGCAGAAAAGGCTTTTGACAGAATATATAAAGAATTCATAGGGTTTGTGTTACGTAAATTTGGTTTCCCTATAGAATACTCTAATTGGATTAAAATGATTTATAAAAACCCAAAGTTCCAGATTGTTACAAACGGAAGAATTTTGAATTTGATTAGTTTAAATCGAGGAACGAGACAAGGATGTAAAACACAACAAAGATAATTACAAAATTGTATTATTTGCGGATGATATCCTTTTATTTATTACAAAACCAGAAGAAACAATTCCCAAAATTATGGAGAAAATAAAAACCTTTGGCAGAATATCAGGATATTCTATAAATTGGACAAAATCAGAGATTTTACCAATTGGGCCAAGGGCTACATTGTATAAAGGTAAAGGACCATTAGGTCCAGTCGTGACTGACTCTGGGGTTGCAGCGCTCATCTCACTTTATTGGCCGAGGGAGCCGGCATACAGCATCCAGGCCATGTGGCCAGCATAACTAAGCTGCTTCTGGCAAACCAGAGCAGCGCACAGAAACGCTGTTTACCTTACCGCCAGAGTGGTACCTATTTATCTACTTGCACTTTGACGTGCTTTCGAACTATAGGAACCATCAATTTCGGATGTGCAAAGACTTTATTAAATACTTGGGTATAATGATAGATAGATAAATTTATTGCGGCCATTGGCCCATATCGAAAACAATACATCAGAATTTATCCATAAACAATACAATTTAAACAGTTCCAAGTTAAAACACCCATATAAAACCAATTTTACTTCAGTTAAGAAGCACTATACACAATAAGCTCCCTCTATGTAAACCGCAATTCAAATCCATCAGATTTTGGGGGGTATGCGTCTTAGTTCTGGCACTTATTGATGGTTCTTAAGTTTAGCTAAGCTGTCAGAGTCATACAGTGATCCATTTCTCCTCTTTTGAAATAAAACATTAATCAGGTATCTAGCGACTGCAAGGGATCTACTTGTATCTTCGTCGTTTAATAAGTATATTATTTGGGCTTCCTGAGGTCCGTCAGCAATTCTCGATAAATATGGGGCCAGAAACTTGGACCGTGAGGCCGAGTGTAATGGACAACAGAAGATTATATGATATAACGATTCTATAGATCCACTTTTACAGTCACAGAGGAGTGAGATCTGTCCGTTGGAGAGTCTGTTACCCAACACGTTTGATGGGAAAGCATTGAATCTAGCCTTTATAAAGGCATACCTGTGCGTCACCACAGATAAGGTAGTTAAGTAAGATGGAAGTTTCGTTGGTGGTGTTAAACCAAGGTTTATCGGCGAACAGGTGCCACCTCCTGTTGCAATATTAAATTGTAAATCCATCTCCTCTAATTTGTGTGTTATAATTCTCTTGGCAGAAATTAAATCCAATTTTAATAGTTCAGATGGAGATAGTCCTAGGGACACAAGTTTCCCATGTATTATTTTTGCCCAGGGGCTAGGGAAGTCATCTCTCCAGAGACACTGTATCAAGTGGAGATTTGGAAGTTTATGCCATAATGCCAACCAGTAACAGAGGATGCATTTCCATAATGTGGTTTCTAGAGATGTAACATTTAGTTCCAGTCGTATAGCAGTATTGCTTACACACCTGGGTAATTTTAGCAGCCTTCTTAGAAGCTGGTTTTGGATTATCTCCAAATGGGTTAGATTAACAAAGGACCCCCATAATGGGATTGCATATGCTATTGTTGCAATCACCTTTGCCTTGAAAACTTTTAACACTGATGGAATATGGAAAGCCCCATCTGAAATTGGGTATAATGATTTCATCAGATATAGACCAAATTGTAAAATTAAATTTGAATCAAATTATTAATGAGATTTCTTTGGATATTGAAAGGTGGGGACCTCTAAACCTCTCCCTTTGGGGAAAGGTTAATGTCCTCAAAATGAATGTTGTTCCAAAGCTTTTATACATTCTTAGAGGATTACCAATACATATTCCCAAATTTTACTTCCAAAAAATAAATCAACTATTTAGATCGTGCCTATGGGGTACAAAGCCACCAAAAATATCATTACATAAAATGCAACTTCCAACTAAGGAAGGTGGCTTTGGTCTCCCAAATCTGGAACTATATCACCAGGCCTACCTTCTGAGTAAGACTAGTGATTGGAGAGCTAGCAGGAATCTCAATTAGGCTACTCTGGAATATAGTTTCTTTGAATCTCTTGTAGGGTGGACTAAACTCGGCTCCAATTTTATGAAATATCCTATTATCCTGGAGACTATTAAAGCACCTATAAAAATTTGGATGAATATAAATAAAAATAATAAGGATGATCCCTATCGGCATGAGAAATTAACAATATGGGCCAACCCAAAATAAAAAATTGGAAATCAAGTAATAATTTGGCAAAATTGGATGAAAAAAAGGTATTTTGACATTGAATCAATTAATTGATGAAAATTACAAATTTGTGGAACATAAGACTTTGCAAGTAAAGTGTGGATTAACCATTGAAACACAATGGCAATACACCCAATTGAAACATATGTGTGAGGAGAACCTGAGCTTACAGGGTTAAACAGCTCAGAGTATACGTCCTGCCTACTGTGGGGTGGGGAGACTCTGCGTCACTTCCGAGAGTCTCAGTCCTTTGTTCTATTCTGCTTTTGCTTTTAAGAGGAGCAGACGTGTTTTTTCACGATGCTGCGCGCTGTGTTAGATAACGGTTAGTTCTGCTGTAATAAACTGCTTTTAGTTATTAGTATCTCTGTGTGAGACTCTGTTAATGCACACGGAAGACAGCAGCTTTCTCTGGACGCTGCTAAACACTGCTATTTTGCTCAGAGAATCGGAATGCGGACTTTGGAATGCAGAGGCCTGGCGCAGCAAAAGCGGGCCGGACGCCAGCCTTATCTGAGCAATAAATCTTCAGATTTATTGGAAAGGCAGTTTGGTCCTGACGCTATAGCAGCATCAGAAACACCCTTGCTGCTACAAGATTTAATTTCTGCAACAAAAACAAAGAACTCTACACTTGCACTATATAAAACCCTACTCAACAGAAAGAAATATGATTTAGAATATGATAGACAAAAATGGAGTGAAGAGTTAGGGGTACAGATAACAAATGATATATGGGAGTCAAGTATAAAATTAACAGAAATAGCTTCTATGGATTTAAGACTAAGACTTATTCAGCAGAAAATAATATTCAGAGTCCACTGGACTCCAGCAAAACTTTATCAGAATAAAATAACAAATGCAGACAACTGCTGGAGATGTGGAAGTAAAAATGTGAACTTAGTACATATGATGATTAACTGCCCGATGAGAACATCATTTTGGTGCGAGGTGTGGATATATATAGCAAGAGTAATAAAGAGTTTGTGACAAGGGAGTAAATCAGTCACTGATTCACTGGTCAACAACAAATTTGTTGTCTGCGTTTTTTCAGTTGATTTAGGACAAATCTGATGCGCTGAATCCAAAAATCACATTGGTTTTGCTCAATCAGGTCAAGTTTTTGAGCTATGGCCACATGTCGTTCTTTACGTTTTTGTTCACATGTACGCTTGTGTGGAGCATTTTAGAAGAAGTTGGTGGGGGTAAAATGCCATGTCGAATAATTGTTTTGACTGGAAATGATTATTTTAATGACAAGAAGTATTCAGGTCCAATAGTTCTGGGTGAT
This sequence comes from Podarcis muralis, assembly GCF_964188315.1. Classification (NCBI taxonomy): domain Eukaryota; kingdom Metazoa; phylum Chordata; class Lepidosauria; order Squamata; family Lacertidae; genus Podarcis; species Podarcis muralis. The sequence goes on from NC_135674.1 coordinate 9,579,055, forward strand.
TATGTTGAAAAGGGATCAGTTTGAAGTCATAAATCCTCGAAATCTTCCATAAATTGGTGCGGCTGGGATCAACAGAAAGAACCGGAGCAGCCTCAAGTATCCTGATCTGCAATCAGCACGTCGTCCTGTAGCTCATTGTGATGAAATTCCAGTGCCTATCTTCGGAGAACTTCCTGACATTAGTGACGAAGATGCCTCCAGTGTTGAAGGACATGAAGAAGAAGTGGTTCTTGAAGATGATGCTCCACATCCATTTTCCCAAAAGGAGTTGAATGATCTAGTTCACGACCTCAGCTTGTCAAAGGACTCTGCCGAACTGTTGGCATCCAGATTGAAGGAAAAAACCCTCCTCTCTGACGGTGCTCGCATCAGCTTCTTCCGCAACAGGCATCAAGAGTACCTCCGTTTTTTCTCGGAAGAGAAGGACTTGGTGTACTGTGCAGATATTGCACAGCTTCTGCTCAAGCTTGGAGTGCCACAGTACGAACCCAAAGATTGGAGACTGATAATTGACAGCAGCAAGCGATCACTGAAATGTGTTCTGCTACACAATGGCAACCAGTTTGCCTCTATACCCCTGGCTCACTCGACTACACTGAAGGAGAACTATGAAGCGGTGAAGTATGTGCTGGAGAAAATTGGTTATGATCAGCATAAGTGGTTTAGTTGTGTTGACCTGAAGATGGTGAACTTTTTGTTAGGACAACAGTCTGGCTTCACCAAGTACTCATGTTTTCTGTGCATGTGGGATAGTAGGGACCGTGCTCAGCATTACACAAAGAAGGACTGGCCTGTGCGGGAGGAATTGGTGCCTTGCAAAGAAAGGAACGTCATCAACGACCCTCTGGTGGACAGAGACAGAATACTCTTCCCACCGCTGCACATCAAGCTCGGCTTAATCAAGCAGTTCACCAAGGCTCTGGACAAGGATGGTGACTGCTTCACTTACTTGTGCCAGGCTTTTCCAGGATTGACCATGGAGAAGTTGAAAGCTGGCATCTTTGACGGTCCTCAGATCCGTCAGCTCATCAGAGATCCAGAGTTCGGAAACTCAATGAACGAAGTGGAACTGGAAGCGTGGAAGGCATTTGTTCTGGTAGTGAAGAACTTTCTTGGCAACAATAAGGCCAGAAACTATGCAGAACTTGTCAACAACATGCTGACTGCTTTCAGAAACCTGGGCTGCAACATGAGCGTCAAGATGCACTACCTATTTTCACATATGGACCGGTTTCCTGAGAACCTGGGTTCAATGAGTGACGAGCAGGGGGAGAGATTCCATCAGGACATGAAAGAGATGGAGACCAGGTATCAGGGTCGCTGGGATGCAGTCATGATGGCTGACTACTGTTGGACTCTGAAGAGAGACCTCCCTGCCGCTGAGCATTCCAGGAGTTCCAAGAAACGGAAGTTCAAGCCCTGAAGTTTGAAAAATGGTGAAGCAACATGCAATTTACGTGTACTTACCTTTATCAATGCCCACCATTCAGTTTAGAGTAATCGATGTTTCTATCAAGTAATCAATATATGTTGTTGGAAAACATTTTTTTTCTCTTAAAAACATATTTAGGATGATATGTGTTGACAAAAATCAGCGGATAATGCCACAAAAATGTAATCGATTTTGTCACAAGATCTGATTTTTTTCAAATCAACATAACACAAAAACCTGACCTGATGGAGAGAAACGGATGCCATTTCCTGATTCAGCAGTGCAAAAATACCCTAAATCAGTTGTAGAAATCTAGACAACATTCAAAAAGTAAAAAATTGTTGCCCAGTGAATGCTCATACCGAATAACCATCATAGTATAAGTACTCTATAGAAGCAATGTCGTTTGGCTTTACTACACCTGGCAGCATATCATTTAAGATGTTCAGAAGATGCTTTATGTGATCTATCCATGATAGAAAGGCCTTCGGTTTTGGGTACCGTATTTTTCGCTCTATTGGATGCAGTTTTTCCCCTCCAAAAATTGAGGGGAAATGTGTGTGCGTCCTATGGAGCGAATGCAGGCTTGTGCCATAGCCGCGCGCAACCCCTCCGGCAGGGAGAGGCTGCACGGGGCTATGGCTTCTTTGTCAATGAAATACGCTCCCTCAAATCTAAAGCCCAACCAACGGAAATCAGCTGGATGGACAGGAAGAAGGCGGAACGCCGACTCAATGTCGCATTTGGCTAGAAGTGCCCCTTGCCCAAATCGACGAATCATTTTCACTGCTTGGTCAAAGGAGGCGTATTTCACTGTACAAAGTTCCTGGGGGATCGCATCATTGACCGAGCCTCCCCTTGGGTGGGAAAGGTTGTGGATCATGTGGAATTCCCCTGGGGTCTTCTTTGGTACAATGCCCAGAGGGGATAGGTGAAGTCCTTCAAAGGGGGGTTCGGCAAAGGGGCCTGCCACCCTACCTGCCCTGATTTCTTTCTCTATCTTTTTTCTGACTATCTCAGGCCTTTCCTTAACTGACTTTTGATTTTGTGGGTCCCCGGTGTTAAGGGGGAAGCCACAGGGATTCTGAACCCCTTGGAGAACCCCTCCCAAAGGTATTGTGCAGCTGTTCGATCAGGATACTGGTCCAGTAAAGTTTTGAGGGGCTGAAGTTTGATGGGAGAGGAGGCTAAACCCAGGTGCAAATTACTGGCGGTTACCAGGCCCCTGACGGGTGGATCCGGGGGCACCCCTGTTATTGTTGTGGAAGAACCCCCGCCCCCCCGAAAGGGCTGCTGTTTGTTCTTGAAGCAGGCAGAGGCGGGGTGGTTACCCCAGCACCGCTCACATTCATGCAGATACTTACAGGAGGGTCGCGAGCATACACCCCTGTTGTACTCCCAGCACTGGCGGCGCCGCTTCGCCTCTGTCTTACCCGTCTTGGATGATTCCTGATTTTTCTTTTCGATGTAGGGATTGATTTCCTCGCCCCAGTAATTAGGATCCGTTAGATCCCAGCGGGTGGAAGGCAGGAGAGAAGCGTTTCTACGGAAATTCTCATCGTACGTTAAAGCGGCATTTTCTCCCGCGAGAGCATGTGCCCTCCTCACGTGAGCCAGATAAGCAACCAAATCCATGGAGCGCCGAGGATAAGCTGCGCACACAACTCCCATGAAAACCTGGTACCCGTCCAACCAATTCTCAAAGGTGCACTCTGCCCTAGGCGTCCTATACCTCCGCTTACCATAGGAGCGCCTCTTTTCCCCTTTCCCTGTCAACTTGGTCGGAGGGAGAAGGGTAAACATGTCCACGTAGCCCCATTGAGAATCTTATTCCTCTTCTTCTGGGACAAATGGTTCCCCAATATAAAATCAGTGGATTGATTGGTGGCAACTTTTATATCCTCCACCAATGCCCCATCCTTCCATGCCAGTACACCATTGAAGGTCTTACGATGGGAATTGGCCCTCCTTTCATGCGCCCAAAGTGGGATCCCATGATTATCTTCCCCCAAACCCCAGTAGCTATCCATGGGGCCCTCGCTATCCGAATCAGAGGATGACGTACCTGACTCATCCTCAGCCTCTGACTGCTTACTTCTCTTCTTCTTAGAGGACGTGTGCTTCCTCTTGGACTTCCTCTTCCCACCTTGGACCTCGACGTTGGCTGGGGTCGCACTTGCCGCTGGCTGAGGGATGGGAGGTTCAATGTGCTCATCCTGCAGGGCGGAACCCGCGCTGTCCTCGGTAGAGCTGTGCTGGGGCTGCTGTTCCTGAAACACACTAGGAATGTCTACAATTTGTGAAACGGCGTTACCGCTGGCACCCTTGGCGGTGGCCTTCCCCTTGCCGGGACCCTTAGCCGGTGCCTTTCCTTTGCCTATGCTTTGGTTTGTTTTCTTAGCCATGGCTGCCTGGGCACGGGTATTAGGGCGACCTATATTCGCCGTTTCTGACTGGTTGCTGCCCCCTGCAATGACGGGGATGTCCTGATGAACTTGGTAGCTAGGAGGAGTGTCGGGTATCACCTCCTGTGAAGGTTCCGGGGCTGGAAGCGCCAAAGCCCCCCTAGGCCTACACTGTCTGTAAAATGTTTCAAACGCCATGAAAAATTGGGCGAAGGCTTGAGGGTCGCAAGGCATGGCCGGCACTTGAGTGCCCCCATTGCCTGCGGGGGGTGCCAGCTGATTGGTGGAAGTGGATGCCTGCTGGTCTCCACCGGAAGCCATTTCAAACTGAATCGTGAACCGAAACCACTAAGTTATTCGCCTAGCAATTTAAAATTGCCTACCTAGGAGGTCCGTGTACCCCCTTACCAGTTCAGTATTGCCTACGCTGACTTAAGTGCAATCGCTATCCACTGTCCGTGATCAGCAACACGGCCTAAAATTACACCTAGCTCAGTATTGTCAACGCTGTCTTAGCTTGCACTTGATTATAGAATTGCTGATTGCACCCAGTTCAGTATTATCAACACTGGCCTAGCTATTACCTAACCTAGAAGGGGTTGGCTAAACCTAGTTCAGTATTAACCACGCTGTCTCAGTCAGTATTAACCACACTGACTTAGGTCTAACTTAATTTCAGTAAGGCTCGCTGTGACCTAACTGGTATTTATGAAAATAATGCCTATATAATTAGCTCTAAAACGAACACAGTGTTATTTGAATTTAACCTATCACTAAGCAATAAACAAAACAAGGCAGCCTTCCCTCAAAAGGCAGGAGCCAGAATCACCAAACCCATTTCAACGGGCAATAATCAAAACAATGCAATCCAGTTAAACAGGTAGGAACCGAAGAAGAATAATTGTTTATTTATCTATTTATTATTTATTTATAACAACTGTGAATTGACTATACCAAATTATGAAACTTAATGCCTAGGCAGCGAGAAAATGACACAGCTCCCCAGAGCCCGCAAGCAGAATGAGATAATTTGAATTCAAATAAGCTGCGCAATAATGCTTCAAATGCGTTTCATTAAAATTTCCAGAATGAATTCACCAGAGTGTATGTAACTGTTATGTACTGAGTTGAATAGGATCCAAACTGCAGCAGTCTGATTGGTCCTAGAACACTGAATAGGTCACCCTTTACTAAACCCCATAAATTGCCTCTGCGTTAAATTAGAATATTATTTAAAGGGGTAAAAAGATGAGATCACTTGTCAATTAAATTGCCAAACAAAGCACTTCAATTAAATTTTGTTTGATCCAAGGCAGGCCCTTAATAGATCTGTTAATTAATTATATTTTCCGATTATACGTGACCTTCAATTAAATTTGTTTTATCCAAGGCTTTCGTTTAAATAGATCTGTTGATTAATTAGATTTCCGGATTAAAGTGCCTTGGAGCGCCAAGCACCTTGATTAAATCACTCTAATGCCTGTGAAGACGCTGCTAAAAGTGGATATACTATTGCCTGTTGCCTGCGTTAATGCTCCGGTAAATGCTATCCAAATAATTATTCACGCAAAACAATGGATTATGCGCTAAAGTGAAATGCTCTTTTGCACCCCCTCACAATAAAAGTAATTGCTGCCGCTCTATATTAAGTGAGGTAGCCAAGGCAAGCCCTTCCCACGAGTGATGCCTGTCCTAAAATGGCGTCCACCTCAGGCCCCGTGGGAATTTTAATGTCGGCCGTGGGGGAACCGCCGCCGCCAAACGCGCTCCCCTCACTAAAAGGCTGCCAACTGTGGGGTGTATCTAGGCGCGGAAACCGAGCAGCCCCCTTCCAACCTCTGCTTCTATGTTTATTTAACACGAGGAGTGAGATAGGGATGCTAGAACGGGCTCAGCTCCCACGTGGTTTGCCTCTCCTAAAATGGCTGCTGCTGCAAAGCCACGTGGGCAGTTAAAATGGCAGCCGAAAAGCTATCCCGTTGCCTAGCGACGCAGCAAAATCTCCAAGTGGTGGCCTTTTAACAGCGAAAATCCTCAAACCGCAAAGCCAAGTCGCACTGTAGCCAAGGCTGTAGTCCCCAGAGACGGACTCACACTATCAAGTAAAGAAGCCGAAAAACAACCAGCCCGTGCCCTGAATGCTAGCGCTCCGCCGAATCGGGCTGCACTGAAGAGAAACCTCCTGGAAAGCCCCACAAGGGAAGCAACCGCAACAGCAGGGAAATGACCACAACAACAGGCAAGGGACCCACACACTCCTAAGACCAGCGGCTAAGCCCCCCGCGAAATCCAACAGCAATTAAAGCGCATACAACCTGATCCGATCGGTGAAGACCCTCTTCCGGGAATCACAGCAGAGCCGCGTGGCCGGAGAGGTGGAGGAAAGTCGCAGGAGGGAGGCTGCTCAGAGAGTGACCAGCTGGCCAGCGACTGCCGGGGACCCACAGCTACGAGGTGACCAAAGCGGCTAGTATAATCCAGCAGAGCGAATCGGAGAGCTGATGTGGTTCCTGCGGGATGCAGCGACGTACCGGGCAAAGGAGGTACTGTAAACACAGCTGCGGGTGCACGCACGCGGGGTTAGAAGCCCCTAAGAAGGCCCCCTGGAGGAGTCCTTCGCTGCGACGGAGACCCTGCAAAATTAAACCTAAAAGAAAAGGTAAGCTAGAAAATACCACGAGCTAACCTTCCAGGATACAAACCGGTCAGCTGGAACGGGGCAAAGAGGGCGGTCCCCGGTCGTGCCTGGCCTTAAATGGGCTAGGCCACGCCGATTGGCGGGCAGGGTTGCAGGCACGCCCGGGGATTCCCCTGTTCTCGCGGGGGCAGAAGGCCAGCCCCCGCGAGTGGAGTGTGGGAGGGGTTAGCCCGCAACCCCCTCTCCTCTCTAGCTCGGAAATGGCTTTGTAATATTTTGAAAACTTTAATAAAAATCTTTTAAAAATAATAATAATAAAAGCAAGCCGGGAAGGGCTGGGCGATGGGCTCTGCGGGGTGGTGAATGCTTCCCTCTGTGAGGGAACATTCCCAGATCCGCTGAAAGAGGCGGTCATTAAACCGCTTCTTAAAAAACCATCTTTAGACCCGGCCAGTATGGCCAACTATCACCCAGTCTCAAATCTTCCATTCATGGGCAAGGCGATTGAGCGTGTGGTTGCTGAACAACTCCAGGCACGCCTGGAGGATGCGGACCATTTGGATCCCTTACAATCGGGGTTCAGGCCTCATCATGGGACTGAAACTGCCTTGGTCGCACTGGTTGATGATCTCCGGCGAGCTAGGGACAAAGGTGAGAGTTGTTTCCTAGTTCTGCTGGAACTCTCAGCGGCCTTTGATACAATCGACCATAACATCCTTCTGGACCGTCTAGAGGGGTTGGGAGCTGGGGGCACTGTTATACAGTGGTTTCGCTCCTTCCTCCTGGGCCATGTTCAGAAAGTGGGGGGGGGGATGAGTGTTCAGACCCTTGGGCCCTCACTTGTGGGGTGCCTCAGGGTTCCGTCCACTCCCCCATGCTTTTTAACATCTATATGAAGCCGCTGGGAGAGATCATCAGGGGGTTTGGACTGGGTGTCCATCAATATGCAGATGATACCCAGCTCTTCCTCTCTTTCAAATCAGAACCAGTGAAGGCGGTGAAGGTCCTGTGTGAGTGCCTGGAGGCGGTTGGAGGATGGATGGCGGCTAATGGATTGAAGTTGAATCCTGACAAGACAGAAGTACTGTTTTTGGGGGACAGGGGGCGGGCTGGTGTGGAGGACTCCCTGGTCCTGAATAGGGTAACTGTGCCCCTGAAGGACCAGGTGCGTAGCCTGGGAGTCATTTTGGACTCACAGCTGTCCATGGAGGCGCAGGTCAATTCTGTATCCAGGGCAGCTGTCTACCAACTCCACCTGGTACGCAGGCTGAGACCCTACCTGCCCGCGGACTGTCTCGCCAGAGTGGTGCATGCTCTAGTTATCTCCCGCTTGGACTACTACAATGCACTCTACGTGGGGCTACCTTTGAAGGTGACTCGGAAGCTACAGCTAATCCAAAATGCGGCAGCTAGACTGGTGACTGGGGGCGGCCGCCGAGACCACATAACACCGGTCTTGAAAGACCTACATTGGCTCCCAGTACGTTTCTGAGCACAATACAAAGTGCTGGTGTTGACCTTTAAAGCCCTAAACGGCCTCGGCCCAGTATACCTGAAGCAGCATCTCCACCCCCATTGTTCTGCCCGGACGTTGAGGTCCAGCGCCGAGGGCCTTCTGGCGGTTCCCTCATTGCGAGAAGCAAAGCTACAGGGAACCAGGCAGAGGGCCTTTTCGGTAGTGGTGCCCACCCTGTGGAACGCCCTCCCATCAGATGTCAAAACGATAAACAACTACCTGACATTCAGAAGACATCTTAAGTTTTTAATGTATGATATTTTAGTGTTTTTTGGTTTCTATGGAAGCCGCCCAGAGTGGCTGGGGAAGCCCAGCCAGATGGGCGGGGTACAAATAAATTATTATTATTATTATTATTATTATTATTATTATTATTATTATTATTATTATTATTATCTCTGTTGTGTTTGATCCCACTTTACTTTCCTCTTTGTTGTCCTGTGGGGCAAGTTTGTTTGGGCCGGTTGTGGATGTCGTTGGAATCAATTTATACAGTTTCTGCCATTGTTTTTTTTGAATGCGATGGCTTATATTCAATTTCCTTGATGTTTTAATGTTTTTGCTCTTCTTGCTTGCTTTGGCTTTTTGGCTATGTAGTCTCTTACTGATTACTAGCTGCTTCGTATTAGCTGGTTCAGAGGGGGCTGATCAATGAATCAGTAACATTAGGCTCTGTACCTTTTTATTGAAGTGTGCAAGTTTCCACTAATGTCAGGAGTAGCCCATTTGTTATTGTTAATATTTTTTTCATAATGGACAGGTGGTCCTATCAAATGGAGCTGGTCCTGAAGATAACCGTCTCTCTCCTCCACTTGGATGCATATGGAAGTGACCTGCTGGCTTTGGGAGTTTTTTTTCTGACTCAGAAGGCAGCCTCTGGGAAATTATGTCAGTTGTATTTGTCTTGTTGGATTCCTCAGCCAGGGCCAGTTCTTGAGCCAGGATTATTAAGTGATTTGTATTCTCTGGTTCTTGTAGGGGCCCTTTAAGGCAAGTTGGCTGATCCAAAACAGTGGGAGGAGGAGGAAGGGCCCCATGCAATGTCCACTCGCTTGGCACCCTCCTGCTCTCCTCACACTGGGGGAAATATTGTGTGATTTTACTTTGTCTCCCACAAAATCCCTGGGAGCTGACCAGCAAGGCTGGCACAATTCCCAGGTCTTTGCAATTCTTCCTAGCAAGTACCATAATGTACCACAATGTTTATATTATCTGTCTGCAACTTAGGAATCAGTTCTCATCAAAATACAGCAGTCTTGAGTTTTATGAGGCTGGGGGTGATTTCATCCAGCAGGGGGGAAACATTTTGAGGATGCGTTACAGCTGCTCTTAGGCTCACTTGTTAGCGATTATGATAAATGAGTTGTTTGTAGTTTGTAGCTCACAAACGATCTTGCGTTTGGCGTTTAGTACTGCCTGGGAGAGTACTCAGCCCAACCCCACTTCATGCAGCTTTTAACAATATACAAGGGCATAAAACAATAAATTAAAACAATAAACCAGAGCTCTAAGAGAATTTAATTTAACACAGTGAAACAAAAAAATTAAAACGGACACTAAAGATTGGTTATAAGTACCGTATTTTTCGCTCCATTGGACGCACCGGACCATAGGACGCACCAGACCATAGGAGGGGGAGAACAGGGGAAATTTTTTTTTTCTTGTTCTTCCCCTCTAAAACAAGGTGCGTTCAAGGTACATTCACCAGAGCTTGTGGGGCTGGCGGTGGGGGGAAGCGCTGCTTTCCCCCACCGCCAGCCTCAAAGATCTCTGAAGCCTTTGGAGCGCAGCGCCCCGCTGCCCTGCAGAGGTTTGCGCGCAGCCGTCCCCAAGCTAGAGCAGTGAGACGGAGCCCTCCGTTTAGCTGTTCTGGCTTGGGAACAGCCTTGCTAGCCTCTGCAGGACAGCGGGGTGAAGGCACCCGCTGCCCTGGAGAGGTTTGCGCTCAGCCGTCCCCAAGCTAGAGCAGCGAGACGGAGCCCTCCGTCTCGCTGTTCTGGCTTGGGAACAGCCTTGCTAGCCTCTGCAGGACAGCGGGGTGAAGGCACCCCGCTGCCCTGGAGAGGTTTGCGCGCAGCCGTCCCCAAGCTAGAGCAGCGAGACGGAGCCCTCCGTCTCGCTGTTCTGGCTTGGGAACAGCCTTGCTAGCCTCTCCAGGACAGCGGGGTGAAGGCACCCCGCTGCCCTGGAGAGGTTTGCGCGCAGCCGTCCCCAAGCTAGAGCAGCGAGACGGAGCCCTCCGTCTCGCTGTTCTGGCTTGGGAACAGCCTTGCTAGCTTCTGCAGGACAGCGGGGTGAAGGCACCCCGCTGCCCTGGAGAGGTTTGCGCTCAGCCGTCCCCAAGCTAGAGCAGCGAGACGGAGCCCTCCGTCTCGCTGTTCTGGCTTGGGAACAGCCTTGCTAGCCTCTGCAGGACAGCGGGGTGAAGGCACCCCGCTGCCCTGCAGAGGTGTGCGCTCAGCCGTCCCCAAGCTAGAGCAGCGAGACGGAGCCCTCCGTCTCGCTGTTCTGGCTTGGGAACAGCCTTGCTAGCCTCTGCAGGACAGCGGGGTGAAGGCACCCCGCTGCCCTGGAGAGGTTTGCGCGCAGCCGTCCCCAAGCTAGAGCAGCGAGACGGAGCCCTCCGTCTCGCTGTTCTGGCTTGGGAACAGCCTTGCTAGCCTCTGCAGGACAGCGGGGTGAAGGCACCCCGCTGCCCTGCAGAGGTTTGCGCTCAGCCGTCCCCAAGCTAGAGCAGCGAGACGGAGCCCTCCGTCTCGCTGTTCTGGCTTGGGAACAGCCTTGCTAGCCTCTGCAGGACAGCGGGGTGAAGGCACCCCGCTGCCCTGGAGAGGTTTGCGCGCAGCCATCCCCAAGCTAGAGCAGCGAGACGGAGCCCTCCGTCTCGCTGTTCTGGCTTGGGAACAGCCTTGCTAGCCTCTGCAGTACAGCGGGGTGAAGGCACCCCGCTGCCCTGCAGAGGTTTGCGCTCAGCCGTCCCCAAGCTAGAGCAGCGAGACGGAGCCCTCCGTCTCGCTGTTCTGGCTTGGGAACAGCCTTGCTAGCCTCTGCAGGACAGCGGGGTGAAGGCACCCCGCTGCCCTGCAGAGGTTTGCGCTCAGCCGTCCCCAAGCTAGAGCAGCGAGACGGAGCCCTCCGTCTCGCTGTTCTGGCTTGGGAACAGCCTTGCTAGCCTCTGCAGGACAGCGGGGTGAAGGCACCCCACTGCCCTGGAGAGGTTTGCGCGCAGCCGTCCCCAAGCTAGAGCAGCGAGACGGAGCACTCCGCAGTGCTCCGTCTTCCTGTCCTGCCTTTGGGCTTAGCGGCGCAGCCTGCATTCGCTCTATAGGACGCACACACATTTCCCCTTAATTTTTGGAGGGGAAAATGTGCGTCCTATAGAACGAAAAATACGGTAACTTGCTTATCAGGTTATAAGTAACTTGCTTATCAGGCGCAACCTTAGCGCTCTGGCCCTGGCTTCCTGTTTCCAGCGGTGGGAAATGGTTAACTCCCATGAGACCGGACCCCGACCGTGCCGATAATTCAGGGCTGATATGGGGGTAATTGTCGGAACTCCGTTTGACCGAGCTGCTCCTTTGGTCGAGTCCTCCGGAATCTCCTCTGACGGTGATTAACGACCTAAGCCTTTGATGAGGCTCCAGGCACGTTCCCATTACGCAGAGTATACAAACAGCAGCAGAAGGACAAGAAATATGAGCCTACATCGCTACGTTTTATTTCTAACTACGCAGGACAATAAGAACATACATCTGCTCTCTGTGAAAGCAGAGAACCAACTGGAACAAAGGAACAGGAAACCAGTAACATCAACATCTGTCTCCCGTGAGACTTCCAACAGTTTGGAATGTGAACAGAGTCTTGTGACTCCAAGCACTGCGCAGTGGCATAACAGAAACCTAACATCTTCCCCCTTTGTGTGAACACCACTGGGCAGTGTGTCAGTACAATCTCAGTACAAACCCAATTTCTGTACATAGGTACCGTGTTGATCCCTTGGAACAACCTTGGTCAATAAATCAACAGGAATTTCATTACCTGGCATGTAGGACACTGTTACAAGTCCTTTCTGAACACATTCCCTAGCATGTTGCAGCTTCAATTGCAAGTGCTTCATGCTTTGCTTAAAACCTTCAGAAGTCTGCAAAGCCAAACATGCTTTGTTGTCCTGATAAACCTGGATTGGACACTTTACAGGAATTCTCATGTCTTTACACAATTGTAACAACCATTCACAATCCACAAGTGAATAAGACAGTGCATTCAGTTCAGCTTCACAAGAACTTAAGCTTACTGTTGTTTGCTTCCTGCAAAACCAATCAAATAGACCCTGGTTGTACATGTAGCAAACTCCAGACATGCTTTTCCTGTCTGTAGTGTCACTTCCAAAACTCGCATCAGCAAATATCTCAAGACCGCTAGACTTCTGATTGTTAAATCTCAGTCTGTAATGCATAGTGCCTTTCAAATAGCGTGCTATGCGTTTCAGTGCTTTCCAATCCTTAACCGTAGGATTGTTGACATGACTGCTTAGCAAATTAGTGCTATCTGCGATGTCAGGTCTTGAACATGTGGCAATGAAGTTTAGTTTGCCTAGCACACTTCTGTACAGTGTAGTGTCAGCAAATGCTTCTTCAGTATCATCTGCCTGATAACCTGTTGTCATTGGTGTGTCTACAGGGTTAGCATCCATTAGGTTTAGTTTGGCTAGCACATCAGCAATTTTCTGTGACTGGTGTACTAAAATATTACCATCTTGGTCTCTCCCTATTTCTAGAGATAGGTAGTTGGTGACCTCACCAAGATCTTTCATGTCAAAGTGCTCTTTCAGTTGAGCTAGGGCGCTATTGTACATCTTGACATCTTTCCAAAATAAAAGAATATCATCAACATAAAACAAGCAATACAGCTTCTTTTGCCCTTCCTCTTTGACAAATACACATGGATCAGCTTTACCTTGCTGAAAACCTAGAGAAAACAATACTTCAGTGAGTTTAGAGTGCCAGCATCGTGCACTTTGCTTGAGACAATATAGGGACTTCTTCAGAGAACAAACAAATCCCTGTTTTACCTGTACACCATCAGGTGGAAGCATATAAAGTGATTCACCTAAGGTTCCGTACAAAAATGCTGTATTCACATCGTGATGAGAAACATGTAGATTCTCTTCTGCAGCAAGTTTGGGCATAAGCCTAATGCTCTCATATCTCATGGTGGGTGAGTAGGTCTCATGATAGTCTTCTCCTGGTACCTGTGAAAAACCTCTGGCTACCAATCTGGCTTTGTGTCTGACTATCTTGCCATTTTGATCTGTCTTTGCTTTGAATACCCATTTGCTGCTAACCAGCCTCATTCCTGGGACTACTGGAACTAGCTCCCATGTTTTGTCCCTCTCTAAGGAATCAAGCTCAGCCTTCATGGCGGTTAACCATGGCTCAGCATCCTTTGAATCCCTTGGGAACTTGAAGGTTCAAATACCTTCTTGGAGCTATTAACAGCAGTTACAGCTTTTGCTGCTTTAGCAAATTCATCAACAATTCTCTTTGGAGGTCTACCTTTTGTGGCTCTTTCAGACCTGCGAATCAAGCGTAAGTCTTCAACACTCTCCTCTTCTTTCTTAGGAGAAAAGTGGCCTATAGTGAACAGTGGTTCCTCCAATTCTCGATCAGAGCCTTCAGAGTGTCGCATAGAGGCTTTCGCACTCTTGAAATCCTCTGAATCATCTGATTCAGTCTCAGATTCAGAATCAGAACCTTCATCAGTGGGTGTGGGGTTTTGCTGCTGCTTATCCTCAGTCTCTTCACTGTCATCAGGATAACACTGGAAAATTCCCACATTCTCCCCCCACTTGGCATTGTACTCAACACTTCTAGTGAGCCTAATTGTCTTAGAGTCAGTCATCATTACAGTGTAAGAACCTTTCTGATACCCTAGAAAGATACCATGCAAACCATGTTTGCCTAAGTTGAAGCTTTGTGGTGTGTGAACCCACATGTTAGAACCAAAAAATCTCATGTGCTTGATGTATGGTTTCTTGCCAAACATCTTTTCATAGGGGGTACAACCAATCGGTGATGATAATCTCCGATCATAAGTGTAAACAAAACAGCTGAGCGATTCTGCCCAATAACTCTCTGGAAGATTGGCATCATGCAGCAAGGTTTTCAAGCCTTCAAGCAATGTTTGGCTTGCCCTCTCACAAAGTCCATTCATCCAAGGAGACCGTGGACTTGACAAATCATGCTGAATTCCTTTCTCAGTCAGAAAAGCTTCAAACTGCTGAGAAGTGAATTCTCCCCCTCGATCTGTAAATAGACACTTCACCTGTTTACCATGCACATTTTCCAACCAAGCACAGAATTCCTTGAACCTAGGAAACGCTTCTGATTTCTGCTTGAGATTGAACACATAAATATACCTGGAAAATGAATGAATGAGGACCATGAAGTACCTGGCTCCACCCAAAGAGGGTGATAGTGGACCAACGAGATCAGCATGCACTACCTGGTATGGTTCTGTAGCTTGTCTACTAGACAACTTACCTTTTGCAGCCATTTTGACCTTGTTCGCTGCGCATGCCTTACACTTCATGTGGTACCTGCAGGGTTTAATAGTCATACCTTCAACTAAGACAGGCATTTTGGAAACTGCCTCGAAGTTCAAATGACCAAATTTCCGGTGAAAATCATGAATACATCCTGCATGCAAAACCTTGTTAGTATCTGCAATACAACAAGTTTCATCCTGCACAACATCAACAGAATCATCATAATGCAATACAAACAAACAAACGATCAACATAATCAGCATGCAATACAAAGTCATCTTTCTTGGTGATGGTGCACTTCCTCTTCTTGAAGGAAACGTCTATGTCCTGTTCAGTCAGCTGCGAGACACTCAATAAGTTGTGTGCAGCATCTGGAACAAAAAGAATGTTGCGTATCGATGCATCCAAGCTGTGAAGAACAATCGTTCCATAGCCTTGACTCGAGATCGTGTGGTCATCCGCCTGGTGAATCGCACCTTCCTGCGAAGTAAAGGACACGAACAGATGCTTGTCTCGGCAAACGTGCCTGGTGGCTCCCGATGGTCCCAGCAATTCAGATAACACCGTCGATGCCGGGAAATTGGGAAAATGCTGCAACTCAACCCCAAGAACAACAACACCTTGCATATCCTAAGAACGGTTGCATCATTACCGAACCAGTGGGAGAGCTGATAACAATTTCCCCACCACAATGAAGCCAAGCCAGTTATGGAACGAGCAGCCTTAACATTATCTCATGGAACATAGCGGGTTGGGCCAACAAACTAGGGGACTGTCGCGAATTCCTCGCGGCGCTTTTAGCGATCGCTCAGAGTCCCAGGTTTCCTTTCAGTGCAGTCTTTTTAATGTGAGCTATATACAAGTATTTACAAAAACAGTCCATACAGAGTACCTGCTCCTTAAGGCAAACGAATACTCTCCACCACAGCACCACAACACCAAAGCACAACCACCACCACAACCACAATTACTGTTGAACAGGCTTTCCTTTTAAAACAGGTGATAGCCAATCACATTCCTGCTGAGTCACTCTGACCCAGCACTTCACAGAGTATTGCATCAGCCTGTTGAAGCCTGCAGACTTACTCATCGTCCTGCGAATCCCAACACTCCTCCTTAAGTCAAAGGCTTGAGACCTAATAATTCTCTTAAGTCTCGAAATTTAGGAGCATCCAAACATTTTGTATACAAACCCGCCACATTACATTTTGTGTTACAGTGCTGTACCTTTAACACATTTCTTTCCAAAGCATTTTTCACATTTCCGTATCTTATAGCAATATGTTTACTCTTCCTCTTAAAGTTCTGTTGGTTAGCAAGCTGTTGTGCAGCCATGTTGTCACTTAGCACAGTGATTGGCATTTCAGAAGGTATTCCAAGCTCTTTTGTTAGACAAGCAAACCACTCTATTTGTGACACACATTCGCTTATGGTTGAGTACTCTGCTTCACAAGTACTTGTGGCAACAAATGTTTGTTTCTGGGATTTCCACTGAACCAGGGCATTTCCAATATATATGGCATAGCCAGTGGTAGACTTTCCATTTTCTCTGTCCCCCCAGCTGGCATCAGCGTATGCATATACTTGCTGATCATATCCTGTATCCAGCATCAGTTTGTAATCTTTTGTGCCTTTCAGATACCTTAGGATTCTTTTAAGTGCTACCCAATCTCTCTGAGCCGGGTCTGCACTTCTTTGGCTTAACATGTGCACTGCCAATGTTATGTCGGGTCTTGTCCAACAACTTAAATATAACAGAACCCAACAGAGAATGAAATGCTGTTGCATTCTCACATTTTTGTCCTTCTGGTTCATTTTTGTACTGGGTAGTTATGGGAGTGTCAACCTCATTTGCCCTCTCCATTCCATATGTCTTCAGTAACTTTTCGATTTTTTCCTTCTGACTCAGAGTAGGCACCCTCTTCATTTCTCTGAACCTCTACTCCTAAGTAATTCTAAATCTCTCCCAAATACTTCAGTTTGTATTTGTTACCTAGGCTGTTTATAAACCAAGACACTTGCTTTTGTGCAGTTGTTATTAGACAGATATCGTCAACATACAAAAGTAAATAACAAACACTTCCTTGCACCATTGCTGAATATAAACAGGAATCAGCCAGGCTTTGTTTGAATCCCATCTTTTTCAAAGTTGTGTCTATGCATTCATGCCATAGACGTGCACTTTGGTGTAAACCGTATAGTGCCCTTTGCAGCTTTAACACCATGCTGTCTTTTTCCAGCTCATAACCTGGTATTTGCTGTAAATACACCTCGGCGTCAATAGGAGCATTTAAATATGCTGAGGCAACATCAAAATGATTAACTTTTAACCCTTTCAGACTTGCCATTGCTAAAACTGATTTTACTGTTTCAGCCTTTGCTGTTGGGGCAAACACTTCATCATAATGTATCATTTTCCTTTGTGTAAAGCCCCTTGCAACCAACCTGGCTTTCCTCTGACAACTACCATCAGCCAGCTTTTTCACTTTAAAAACCCACTTACAGCTTATGGGCTTTTTACCTTCAGGCAATTCTGTAGGTACAAACACATTGTTGTTTAGCAGAGAGTTATACTCTGCCTGCATTGCCTTTAACCACGCCTCTTTCTCTAGAGTAGGTAACTCTTGCACTTCTTCAAAGTTTTCTGGCTCAGTTACACAAACCTGGTTTATGGTGGCTGGGAACCCATAACGGTTTGGAGGTTGACCTTTATTACTTCTTGCAGACCTTCTTGGTTCATTAATCTCACCCCCTGGGCTACCTTCAGGACTGCTTTTGGGGTGGATTGATTCTGGAGATTTACCTCCTCCTGTCCCTGTTGCACTTTCTTTTCCTCCCTGCTCCATGCTAGCAGCTGGAGAAAAATGCTCAACCTTTACCTCCTCCCTTTCAGTTTCTCTGGGAGAGCTGCCAATTCTTGGCTTTGTTTCAGCTGCCTTAACAGGTACGCTCGGCAGTAAAACTTTTTCTGGCAGCAGGTTTGCATGTATCTTGGGCCAATTTATTTGCTCATTAAAGCTGGCTGATCAACTATAACTCAAAAGATTTTTATCA
Source organism: Podarcis muralis (assembly GCF_964188315.1). Classification (NCBI taxonomy): domain Eukaryota; kingdom Metazoa; phylum Chordata; class Lepidosauria; order Squamata; family Lacertidae; genus Podarcis; species Podarcis muralis. Next base: position 9,596,647 of record NC_135674.1, read on the forward strand.
TCTTCAAACCTGTAGGCTTTCGTACCACTTTCATACCCAAGAAATAGCAACTGCTGTGCCCTTTTCCCACCTTTTCTTCGGTTCTTTACAGGTATGTCAACCCATGCCTTTGTCCCAAAGATTCTCAAATGTTGCAAACTGGGACTTTTGTTATAGAGAATTTTATAGGGTATGTCATCTAGTACCCTTGACCACAAGTGATTCCCAATATAATTCGCGGTCTTAATACTCTCAGCCCAGTACTTAATTGGAAGATTTGCATCTGCTAACAATGCTTTCATTTGTGTCTGCAAGACACCTCCCCTACGCTCTGCTACTCCGTTCTCCTGAGGCGTTGCCACATTGGTAAGTCTATGTTTAATCCCTTGGGAACGCAACCAGTTTCTTAGGGAGCTTGCCATAAACTCTCCTCCCCTGTCTGTCTGAATAGAGCACACCTTTTCGCCAAGTTGCCTTTCTACCCTTCTTACCCAGAACTTCAAAGTTTGGGCAACGTCAGACTTTTGCTTTAATGGATAGACCCAGCCAAATCTAGAATAGTCATCCACTAGGATCAAACAGTACTTGTTATGGGAGACACTTGGTGGAAAAGGACCAGTTACATCAGCATGAATGGTTTTTTGGTTTCTCTCTGGCTTGCTCTTGCTACTGGGCAAGCCCTGCTTTTAACCTCCTTGCAGATATTGCAGTCTAAGTAATTATCACAACTTTTAATGTTTTTCATCCCCCCACACAACTCCAATGTTTTGTTCAGCACCTTAAAGCTAGCATGAGCCAGACGCCTGTGCAGGAGATGAATACACATATCATGGGTTGGGACATTTTGCACATTCGCAACCTTAGACTCACACTGCAGTACATACATATTAGTTCTAAGGTTAGCATTTGCCAACACTGCCCCATTTTGCTTTATCTGGCACTGATCTCCCACAAAGTTTACTTCAAAGCCTGCTTTTGCCAAGTCTGGAATACTCAGGAGATTGTTTTGCAAACTAGACACACACAACACATTCCTGAATGTGTGTCCCAGCTGTGGGAACACAACCTCCCCCTCACAAACCACATTAGCTTTCTGGCCCGTAGTAAGACTTACATGTTTTTTTGTTTGAAGCCCTAGCATCAGTTAGCAATCCTTTTCTTTTACAAAAGGTTTGAGAAGCTCCACTGTCCAGAACCCACAGCTCTTCATTTTCTTGACCATCTGCAGACACCCAAGCGGTGGTCTCTCTCTGCTGCCTCTTGTGCTTCTGCTGTTTTTGTTGTTTTCTTGGGCAGTCCCGAAGCAGATGTCCACTGGACTTGCAGCAAAAACACCTTTTTACTTTGTTGACCACCGGCTGGTCTGCAGCAGCTCCTCCTGGCTGTTTCTCTGGCTCCTGACACCTCTGGTCTTCCCGGCTGTTGTTCCCTCTGGGATGCTCCAACAGCTGGGCTGAGGTCATCTTTCGCTCTGCACGCCTGTCCTCCTCTGCATACAACCGTCCGGTAACATATTCCAGAGTCAGCTTATCAGTCTCTACCGACTCGAGGGAGTTGACCAGCATATCATAGCTGTCATCAAGGGAACTCAGGACTATAAAGACTTTGTCCTCTTCCCCCACAGGCCTCCCTCTTAAGGCTAGCTCCTGGAAACAGCCTGTTAGGAATTTTAGGTGGTTCACCAGGGAGTCCCCCGGTTTCTTCCGACACCGGTACAGTCTCCTGGTCAATGTTATCACTGAGCCAGCTGTCTCTCGCACATGGACAGCCTTGAGCGCATTCCACGCCTCACTTGCCGTCACCTTATCAGCTACGTAGACTAGCTGGCTGTCGTCCACTCCAAGAATGATCGTAGCCAAAGCTTTCTCATCCTTTTCTAGCTGGGCCTCTGCTAGTGCCAGCTTTTCATCGTCGTCCTCATCCTCCTCAGGGGGCTGCGGTGGAGTTTCCACCACCTTCCACAGGTCCTCATGCTTGAGGAAGTGTTGCATGTGGACCGACCAGATGCTGTAGTTCGTGGCCGTCAGCTTCTCCAGCAACACGCCAGTTCTGGACTGCTCCATCCCTGCAGCTCACCTCCAGTACCCACTGCTAGATAACTGCCACCTGTACTCTTGCGCAGCAGGAGCGTGCTGGGCCCATAACCCTGTCACGAATTCCTCGCGGCGCTTTTAGCGAACGCTCAGAGTCCCAGGTTTCTTTTCAGTGCAGTCTTTTTAATGTGAGCTATATACAAGTATTTACAAAAACAGTCCATACAGAGTACCTGCTCCTTAAGGCAAATGAATACTCTCCACCACAGCACCACAACACCAAAGCACAATCACCACCACCACCACAATTACTGTTGAACAGGCTTTCCTTTTAAAACAGGTGATAGCCAATCACATTCCTGCTGAGTCACTCTGACCCAGCACTTCACAGAGTATTGCATCAGCCTGTTGAAGCCTGCAGACTTACTCATCATGCTGCGAATCCCAACAGGGACGAGCCATTTCGTGAATATATAATGGGTTTTGACATAATAATGCTGCAGGAAACTTGGGCAACTGACAACATAGTTCTTGACGGTTACCACGCCTATGAAATCAAGGCCTCTAAACCGCTCGGAAGGGGACGACCGAGGGGGGGCCTAGTAACTCTGGTTTCCACTCAATTGGCGTCACAGGTTACTGGGTGCTCAGTTTTCGAGCAGCTGGCGCTGTGGATCACTTTGCATCTAGAATCCAAGAGTATCATTCTTGTTTCAGCTTATATCCCACCATATACAGTGCAAACACAGATCGAGAGCACATAGCGTAAATTTCATAGTTTCCTTTATTCCCTACAATTTAAGCACCCCGGATCACCATTTTACCTAATGGGAGATATGAATGCCACAATAGGCTCAAATGATGATAGCCTGGAAATAAAATTCCCAATATTAAGAGATCTTAAGGAAAATAGCGCCCTCTTTCTAAACCCTCCCCCTCGTAAACATTCGAAAGATTGTCAAATCAACTATGCTGGCTTTTGCCTGGCTTTTTTACAAATAAGTCTTGACCTTATCATTGCTAATGGGGCGCTCCCCGGGGACAGAGAAGGCGAGTACACATTCATAAATACAAATGGAGCCAGCACAGTAGACTACTGTCTCACTAACAGGGAGGCCTTCGAATCAATTAAAAAATTCACCATAGATAATAGGACTGAAAGCGACCACCTACCTCTAATCATCTCCACTACTGGCCAAAATTCAATTCAGCGCTCTTATATAGAACATGAGGATATAGATAAAGCAAATGATCCAGCATTGCATAGAAAAAAATGGACACCTGAGATAGCAATTGCAGTTGAGAATAGATTGAATTCACAAACTGCAATTAAGTTAAGATCAATTATAATAAACAATTTATCAATAGATTCCTCCCTGACGGCTTACGAAAATCTCATTGAGTCCTTGCAGGATGTGGTCTCTGTCAACATAAACTCAGCCGGCAAGCCACACACTGCTAAAGGGCGCTGTTGGTTTGACCAAGAGTGCCACACAAAGAAGGAAGCCTTAAGGAACGCTTATTTGGCCTATAGAAACGCTGGACTAAATTACTTACCTCCATCTTATTTCAAAATCAAAAAAGAGTATAAAGCCCTTTTGGCCTCAAAAAAAGGGCAGTCCGAACAAAATTCCTGGTCCCTGCTATTGAATGCCTCACTAAACAATGAAACTAAACTCTTTTGGCAACTGGTCTCCGACTCAATGAAAAATAGTTCTTCAGCCCCCAGCTGTGTCATTCCAGCTCAGGTTTGGGAGAACCACTTCAGAAATATATTTATGGAAACTCCAAAACTCCCTTCCAGCTTCCAGTATGATGACAGGGCAGAATTGTCACTGCTCCCTAATTGGAGGCTGGTTACTATGGAGGAAGTCCATACATTAATTGGGAATCTGAAGAGTGGAAAGGCTCCGGGGAAAGACTTAATCCCAGCGGAGTTGATTACATCAAACCAGCACTGGTGGGCTCCGCTTCTGGCAGTACTTTTTACGGTAGTAAATAACTTGAGTAAGGTACCATATAGCTGGAAACATGCTATAGTAGTCCCAATCTTTAAGAGAGGCCACCCAAATGTACCTTCCAATTATAGGCCAATTAGCCTGCTCTCAATAATTGGGAAGCTGTATGCCCGTTTCCTAAGTAGCAAACTGACAACTTTTCTAAATGAACATAATATACTATCTGAAGCCCAGGCAGCTTTTCGTGAGAACCATTCAACAACAGACCACTGTCTAATGCTGTTCTTCCTAGCCAAGAAGTATACCAGGCCTCTACAGGGTAAACTCTTTGTGGCCTTCATGGATCTGAAATCAGCATTTGACTCCATCCCCAGATCCCAGCTATGGTCCAAATTAAATCTGATTTTGCAGGACAAACGACTTTCTTATATAAAATGGCTTTCTTATAAAAGCCCTGTACAATGGAACCAAACTGCAGGTCCGATGTGGTCGACAGGGACAGCTATCGAACAGCATCGAGATGACTAGGGGGGTGAGACAGGGTTGCATTTTGGCCTCCACATTGTTTTCTCTATGCTTAAATGACCTAGAAGAGAACTTAATGGATCCAGATGGACACATTCCAAAAATAGGAATGTGAAGTGTGGGAATGTTCAGGGATGCAGGAGAGGATATATTGACTGATTATATCCTTATCCAACAAGTAGATTTAAATAAGACTCAAGAGCAGGTCTGGGACAATATGGTTCTGTTGGAGATGTGTCAGAAGCAGATGAACTTGAAATTTAGAGGAGTAGTGGAAGAGATAAATGAAAATATAAAAGTAAAAATGATTAAAGACTTGGCAAGATGGATGGACATGAAATAAGAAGAAATTGAATACATAGTGGAGAATGTATTTAGAATAAAAGTAGGATATTTAAAGGCTAAATAAAAAAAACTACCTGGAGATAGTCTGATGATTTTTAATTCACTAGATATGAGAAATGCAATCTTTAGAATGAGTTACAACAATAAATTAGTAATTGATGGAAAACCAAACATAATTTTTAAAGAGATCCCTACCAGATTCTTATGAAAAAGAGATAGATACAAACAATGAGTGAATTTACTGAAGAAAAATGGAATTCAGCACAGGTGGGAATTTCCTGAAGGGATCTCTTTTTATTATAAAGATAAAAGGTTCAGACTAAGTGACGTTCAGGAGGTGAAGAAATTCTCAAGAAGATATGAGAAGGAGCTAGGAAAGATGGAAGGAAATCATGTTGGCCCCAGACCAGCTGGAATGGATCCTGACCTTGAGGAGGAAAGAAAGAAGAGGTAGAGGAAGTGAAAAAATAAGGAAGAGGAGGAAGAAAAAGAAGAAAGGGAAGAAGAGGAAGAAGAGGAAGTAGAAGATGAAGAGGAAGTAGAAGAGGAAGAGGAAGAGGAAGAGGAAGAAGAGGACACAGACAACAAAAACATTTGAATTTAAAACAAAGCTTGATAGTTTTAAAAAATGACTTTGAAATTGTTAACCTGGAATGTGAATGGACTTAATGACAAATCTAAAAGGAATAAAGTAGAGCGCGTTGGGCAATGAATTTATAACATCGGATGTGAATAAAAAAAGAGGAGTGGTAATGTATATAAAGGAGAAATTTGAACCTAAGCTGATATCTAAAGATGAGGAAAGGAGGGTGTTGGTGGTGCAAATAATGGTGCAAGGGGAGAGACTAATTGTGGTGGGAATTTATGCACCTAACAAAAATAAGGCCGAATTTTATAGAAAACTGGAGGAAAGATTGATAGAATTTACAGATCAGAAGATAATATCAATGGGGGATTGCAATGGTATAGTGATGCCTGAAATAGATAGATCATCAAAAAAGAAAGTGACTAAAGAGGGTAAACTGCCAAAGACCTTCTTTGACCTAATTGATCATTTTGATTTAGTGGATATCTGGAGGTTGAAACACCCAACTACAAAACAGTATACCTTCTTCTCTGAGCCTCACCAGAGCTTGGGAAGAACAGATTACGCGTGGGTCTCCAAAGAACTGGTACCAAGAGTAGTAAGAACTGAGATATCACCACGAACCTTATCAGACCACAACTCTGTATTCATGGAGTCGAGAGGAAAAGAAGAAAATTATTTTAGATGGATGATGAACAACAATGTGTTTGAAAACCAAACTGTAGTGGAAAAAGCAAACGAGGTATTAAGGGAATATTTCAAGTGGAATTTACATAAAGAAATGGGACTAGATATAGTTTGGGACACAAGCAAAACAGTCATGAGAGGTTTCCAGATACAGCAAAATAGTTTCCAGAAAAAAGAAAGAGAGAGGAAAAAAGAAGAAATCCTGACCCACCTCATGGAAAATGAGAAGAAATTAGCAATAAAACCAAAAGATGAACAAATAAAAGAAACCAATAAAATATTACAAACTCAGTTCTCTATGCTGGTGAGTCAAGAAGTAGAATGGAAAATAAAATTTATGAGACAGAAATATTTTGAGTCAGCTAATAAAACCGGGAAACTACTCGCATGGCAATTAAGGAAATGTCAAAGCCAAAATATTATAAATAAAATAAAGATAGGAGAACACCAAACAGAAGATCCAAAGGAAATTAGGAAAGCCTTTCAAGTCTTTTATAAAGAACTCTATGGAAAAGAAAAGAAAAGAAAAGAAAAGAAAAGAAAAGAAAAGAAAAGAAAAGAAAAGAAAAGAAAAGAAAGACATAAAGAAAATAGAGAAATACTTGGAGGAGCACAAAGGGAAACAGATTCCAATAGAAAAGAGAGAACAACTAAACAACCCAAGAACAACACAGGAAATCTAAAATGCAATAAAATAAATAAATGAAACAAGGTAAAGCCCCAGGTCCTGATGCTCTCACCACAAAATATTATAAAACTCTTAGCGGACAGTTGACTCTGGTTCTCTGTGAAGTAATGAACAATATCTTACAAGGAGGAAAGATACCGAATACATGGAAAGAGGCATACATAACGTTAATTCCTAAGCAAGATGTTGATCGTTTGAATGTCAAGAACTTTTGACCAATATCATTTTTAAATAATGATTACAAGTTATTTGCTGAAGTCTTAGCAAATAGGCTTAAAATAATTTTAAATGAGGTTATTCACAAAGACCAAGCAGGTTTTTTACCTGGTTGACAATTAAAAGATAACGTGAGACATATTGTAAACAAAATAGAATATTTAGAGGTCAGAAATGACAAACCAGCAGTGTTGATGTTTATCAACGCGGAGAAAGCTTTTGATAATGGTTCTTGGCAATTTCTGATGAAAAGCATGGGAATGATGGGAATAGGAGGATCTTTCTTTTGGGATGCTGCCGGGGAGACGGGGGCATTTGGCAGGCCCCCAGCTGGCTGCCGGGCAATCTCCGGTTCTCAGAACAGCATCAAAACTGCGACTCAAGCCTCAGAAACCTTTAGAGACTGAGCATGCAATCCAGCAGAGATAAGAACTCTTTGCAATGGAAGTAGTGGACAGAGGCATATGTAAGCATATTTACAGCATTTATTCAGCAGCAGGACAAAAGAAAAACATGTCTGCTTCCCTTCGTGTCCAAGCAAAAAGCAGCATAGCAAAAGCAATATACAACAGAAGTTCCCAGCAGACTGTGCTGGAAGTAAAGAGATATGTGACATACAACAACACCACATATCTGTTCCTCTTAAGGCGGAACAGAACATCAATATCCTAACACTTTCCTCAGTGGAATAGAAGCGATTTAGTCAGAACAGAAAGCCAAGTTAATTGTGAATAATGCCCTGACGGAGTTCTTTGATATTACAAAGGGCACTAGGCAGGGGTGCCCCCTATCTCCATTACTGTTTATCATAGTACTGGAGGTATTAACTAAAAACATAAAAGAGACATCAGAAATAAGAGCTATTGAATTAGGGGCAAAGGAATTCAAACTTAAAGCATTGGCTGATGACCTGGTATTAACTCTAGAAGAACCCCAATTAAGTGTCAAAAAAGCAATGGAGGAAATTGAAGAATTTGGTCGACTAGCAGGATTCAAATTGAATAAAACAAAGACGAAAATGCTGGTTAAAAATATGGGAAAGAGCGAGATAGGATTATTGGAACAAAAATGTGGAATCAAAGTGGTAACGAAAGCAAAATATTTGGGAATCTGGATGACAGCAAAGAATATTAATTTGTTTAATGACAACTACCAATTGGTCTGGAAAGAAATTAAAAGGGACTTGGATATATGGAATAGATTAAAATTATCAATAAGTGGCAGAATGTCAGCATTAAAATGAATGTATTACCAAAGATGTTATTTTTATTTCAAACAATTCCCATAATTAGAGGGTTAACACAATTCCGAGAGTGGCAAAAAGTTCTTTCACGATTCATATGGCAGGGGGGAAAACCCAGGATAAAATTTAAATTATTGACTGATAAGCGTCTTGTTTATGTTGGATAAAAAATTGGATAATATTGGATAATACGGACCTGCTTGACCTAGAAGAATACAACAACAGATACGGCTGGCATTCTTATCTTTGGTATAACAAAGTGAAAGTACATAGAGGGTTCACAAACCATGTAATAAAGGGTGCCTTTGGGATAGGAATAGGAACTTGTTGGAAAGAAATACACCATGGTGGATCTCTCCAATGGAAGGGCTGACAGTAAAAAAGTTGAATATGGAGAGGAGGTGGGCCACTTATGAAGAGATTCTAATGAAGACAGAGAAAGGATGGAAACTGAAATCTTACAATTGTATTGAGAATGCTTTTACAGGATGGTTACAATACCATCAAGTGAATGATATATTTAATTGTGATAAGAAAGTGGGTTTTAGTGAAAATAAATCGAGATTTCAAATTGAAATACTAGAGGGCAGGTCTAAACTTTTATCAAAAATGTATAATTTTTTACTGGAATGGAATACAAAAGATGAATCAACAAAGGAGGTGATGATAAAATGGGCTATAGATTTTATTGAATATGAGGCTTGGGAGAAATTGTGGAATGAAGGTCTAAAATTTACGGCGTGTACTACTTTGAAGGAGAACGTAATGAAAATGATGTACTACTGGTATTTAACACCTGTCAAGCTAGCAAAGATGTATAGAATGAGTAGCAAAGTATGTTGGAAATGCAAAGTGAAAGATGGGAGATTTTTTCCACATGTGGTGGACATGTGAGAAAATGAAACAATTTTGGGACATGATTTATAATGAACTGAAAAAGTGGTTTACATATACCTTCCCAAAAAAAAACCAGAAGCCTTTTTGCTAGGCTTGACAGGAGAAGAAATAAGAAAAGACGACCAGAGATTATTCATGTATGCCACGACTGCCGCTAGAATTTTGGTAGCCCAAAAATGGAAGATACAAGAATTACCAACATTAGAGTGGCAGACAAAAATGGTAGAATATGCGGAATTAGCAAAACTGACCTACAGGATTTGTAATCAAGAGGAAACAAAGTTCAGAAGAGAGTGGAGTAAATTTGTGGAATATATAAGTAATAATTGTAGAAGTTTAAAGACTGTAGCAGGATTAAAATAAATCTTATGATGTGGATAGGATGTCATTAAGAAACTGCGGAAAGGAAAGTGTAAAATGAAAACCTGCTGAAGGGAGGGAGGGAAGTCGGCGCTCAGCAGAGCGATGAAAAATAAGTGGGTATAAGATTATGGAACTTTATTGTATTTGTTTTGTTTGCTTGATTTATGCTAAAGAAAAGCCAATAAAAATGCATTAAAAAAATAAACTAGACATCTGTCTTCCTGCTACAAAGCCACATTGATTTTTATTTATACATTTATACATAAAATTATTCATCCTTTTTGTCATCATTGCGGTCAGGATTTTAGCATCTTGATTTATTAGGGAAATCGGTCTATACCATCCTGGGTCCATCAGATCTTTTCCTGATTTTGGAATTAAGATAATTATTGATTGTTCCCATGATGGAGGGATCCTCTCACCCTCTATTACTGAATTATATAAGACTTTTAATTTAGGAACCAATATATTTTTTAATACTTTATAATTTTCCATTCCCAATCCATCTGCTCCTGGGGCTTTCCCCGCTTTTAATTTCCCTATAACTTCCTCTATTTCTTTTTCTGAAATTGGTTGTTCCATAACCTCTCTATCCCTAATTTCTAGCCTTATTGTCAGGTTTAGCGCTTCTCCCACACAAGACATGGAATGCTGGCAGTTTAAGTAGCTGAGGTTTATTTCTCAATAACAGGCTTATAGCAGTCCAAGCTTCCACAACTCACCCTCCGCCATCAGAGTCAGTTGACTCAAATGGCTTCTGACCCCTCCCAAGGCCAGATATACCCGCGCCTCCTGCTGGCCCGCCTCTGCTCTAATCGCTTGCTCCGCCTCCTACTTCTTGGAGACTCAGGTGCAGCCAATTCCTCTTCCTCTGGAGAGTCCTCTCTGCCGGGCGTGTTCCTAACACTTATCTTCCAGTGTGTCTCGATATATTCCTTCATCTTCCTCATAGAATTGTTACCGGCTAATTGAATTATTTACTTTTTTTAATGGTACAGCTCTAGCCAGCAATTTGGAATTTTTATTACTTTGTTCAAAAAATTCTCTTTTCAGGAATATAAAATCTCTCTGCACTTTTTCCATATCTTTATTTTCTAACTCCTACCTTTTTGCCTGTAATTGTGCATAACTTCTTTTATCTTTATCATTAATATATTGATTTTCCAGTGTCCTAAATTCTTCCTCTAGCTTTTTAATCTCTTGCTGTTGTTGTTTTTTCAATTTACTGGATTCCCTAATACTAATTCCCCTCATCACTGCTTTAATTGTATCCCATGTTATTGTTTGAGTACTTTGCCCCTTCTCATTAATCTCCTGTATGTCTTACTGTTTGACTGTTATTGAAGATCCTCGTATCTAACCTCAATCTTCTGGCTTCCTTGTAATCTTTCTTTATTTTTAATACCATATTAACCAATACAAGGACGGTTACCTTTATTGTTCCAATTTCTGTATTTGTTATTTTAGATATTAAGTTCTTTGAAACAAAGATGTAATCGATCCTTCAGTAGGTCTTATGCATTGGTGAGAAGAACAAAAAATTATTCTCTCCTCCCTTCATCACTCTTCAAACGTGTTTCATATCTTTCCTTTTCATAATTGTAGCTAATCCTATAATGTTATTACATCTTTCCTCTGGTGTAGGATTTGACTTATCCACTCATTTCTCTAGTACCATATTGAATTATTCTGCCATAATCATATAGCCCTTTTTAATATCTTCCATTTCCTTAAACACTTTATCAAAAAATTCCACCTGATTTTCATTAGGAGCATAAATATTAATTATAGTGTCTTCTTCCCCTGACATTGTTCCCTGAATTATAATGTATTTTCCCTCAGGATCTTTCTTCATTTTTTGCTCTCCTGCCACCCCCCGGTTCCACTTCTTGCTTCTCGTTTCCCGCAGTAGGTCCATCCCCTGCTCCAGGGGGATGTACCATTTTATTGCCTGTTGAAAATTCAGAGTTACTGGGTAGCCCCAGCTATAAGTATTTCTGGAATTTTTCAATATTGCAGTGCAGGGTTTCACGCTCCTCCTCCACTTCATAGTTTCCAGGTATAAGTCATCGAATACTTTAATTGGTACTGATTTGCACATCAGCTGGTTGGAGATCTGTCTTGTTGCTCTCATAAAAAAATATTTCTTATCATAACTGGCAAATCTCATGACTATATCTCTAGGTGTCAGACCCCTTCTTCTATAAGTGACTCTGTGAATCCGCTCTGTGTCCACTCCTTCCCATTCAGCTTCAGGAACTATCTCTTTCAGCCACCTCATAATATTCTCACAAAGAGTTTTGGGCTTTTCACCTGATGCTTCCACAAAACCACACAGGCAGACGTTAACCCTGCACCCCTGGTCTTGGATATCAATCATTCTCAGCTCCCATTGCTCAAGTTTCTGTTTATGTTCCTTTATCTTTTCATCATTACTTTGCACTTTCTCTTGGATTTGATTCATCTTAGCTTCCATTTTATCTATTCTTTGATCTCTGAAATTGCTTTGTCCATTTGAGTGGCAATGTCTGTCACTATCTGGTTTCTGAGAATCTTGTTACCTTTCTGCATCATTTCTTGTATTTTATCCAAGATATCTACTGGTTCTTGAACTTCCTGTTTCCGGCGGTGGAAAATGGCTGATCCCACACAATCGGACCTCAGCCGTTCTGATAATTCAGGGCTGATATGGGGGTAATTAGCCCTGGCAGCCTCCCCAGGGCAGGGGAGGACTGTCTCAATGACCCGCGGTCTGCCCCAGATTGCTGATGTGGCAGACGGCAGGGGCACTGGGTCACGGAGCTAGGGACGGCTGACACTCCTGCGACGCCACCCCATAGCCGGACGCATCTGTTTGGGAAAATATAAAGATTTGGAAAACAAACAGACACGCTCTGAATTGAAGAAGCTGGAAAAAACCTGCAGTATGTACAGTCTCTGGTGCAAAAGATTGAACTTCAAAGAGATCCTCATCATGACGTTTGGAATGTGGAGGGGCTTGGTATGTAAAAAAACATTCTTTTATCCTTAACATCAACAATCCGTAATGCATGCCAAGCCTCATTAAGAACTTAAATTGCTCTTCAAAAAGTGAGTTCAGATGGACTTTCATATATAATTGGGTTCTACTCACAGCCACTTCTCTTCTAAGACCGGAAATGTCTGTTAAAGACGAAAACAAAGGACAAAGGACAAAATGGCTCCTACCCACCACGTCGTTACTTAATATCTGAGATACTTCCCTGATTAAGAGAAACAGGAGCTAACGGATGGTTGGTTATAAAGACTGGAAACAATATTACATATTGTATATTACATATACAACTGTTTGCAAAAAGATTTTTTTATTATTATTACGAGCGAGAGAGAGGGCTAAATGGATGTCTGGCAGCCCCCCTCTAGGGCCCGGAGGGGGGACTGGGAGGATTCCAAAGGCCAATTGCTAACTGTCTGATATATGGCTACATTGCAAACAGTCTGTTTAAGATAAATCAACAAGGAGGTTACAGAAGGAAATTTCTCTCTGTTTCTTTGATAACACCTGGACGGGAAAGATTAATGATCTGGGAGCTGCCAAAATAACAACTCTCAAAGAGCTGGACAGAACTTGGAAATTGGATGCAATTAAATGAAGCGGTGCGATGAAAAAACAGCTGAAGGAGTACAATATACGGACAAATCTGCACTCCATAGGAAAAAAAAGTATTTGTTTTTTGACATGAATGAGGATCGTAGAACCAGAGTCAAAATGTGGAAGGGAAAAATCGGACATGGAATTATGAATAACATTGAGGATGATGAGAGGCAGGACTTTGATGTTGAATGCGCTTCGGAATTCAGACCGTGGGAAGTCAAAAGAAAATTATTACAATTTGGAAGACAATTGGACCTTTTTTATTTTAGTTATTTATTTTTATTGGATTTGATTTTATATGTTACTTGGATGTTTTTATTGGAAAATTAATAAACGCTTTAAAAAAAACAAGATATCTACTGGTTCTTGATGCCTTTTTTCTTTAAATTCCGCCCCCAACTCCTCCTCTCTCCCTGAGTTCCATTTCCATTTCCCCCCGCTTTTCTTATTTCCATCTCCACCTTGTCTTTTTGCCATAATTGCTTCTGTTGAATGAGCTCTGATTAGTCGCTGGACACTTCAATCTGATGGGTGCTCCCCCCGCCCCAGTTTATTTTGGTTTGCTTTGCCTCACAGGACTTATCTGTTGGCATCTAGCCTAGTCAATTGCGTCACCAAATCACTATTTACCATGCCTTAAAGCCACACTAATTTCCTTACAGTTTAATGCGAATATCTCTGGGCTTGACTTCAACCCGCTTCTGTTACCTTTGTAGTATTTATTGTTGTTTTTTCCCTTTCAAGCTCTTTTCCTTCAATTAAATCTAGTCTCCGGCCCAGTATCAGGCTTCAGGCCCGGAGACTGGAAGTAATAGCAATTCATTATATTCAGTTATTTACTCCAAAAATTCCAAATATTTTACTGTCCTGGATATTAATCCTTTCTTTTTTCCTACTGCTATTTAAATGTAAGAGGTCCAATCATTTATAATTGTCCATTTTTGTCTTCCCAAGCCCTTTGCTTTGAATTTTTTTCCAGCTGATAAGTTTGGCATCCGGCCCAGGGCTGGTGTCTAGCCCTAAATAAAGTAGTAGTGTTTAATATTTCACTACTCCAGATAACATTCCTCCTTGAAAAGTTTCTTAAGGACTAACCTGTATTATTTGCTTCATAATACTTGTTCTTCAGAGTGAGAAATTCATCTCTTAAAATATGTTATGCGTGAGCTCTCATTTTCTGCTGCTTACTCCATGGCCAGCAGGGCCCCGCCCCCAGCAGAACATCTGCTTAAGCTCATTATAAACCACCTCCCACACAAACCGCATGCTAGCCTTAAAGGGGACTGTATCACCACATGCTGCTCAACCCCCAGAATGACCGTCCTCCAACAATCTCTTTCCAGACCCCTCCCATGGGGAATGGCTTTCTGGAAGCTGGAGTTACTCCTAGCTGCCATGAACCCCAAACAGCTATATCTTTCAGCTGGATTCACTGATAAGAGATGTTTAGCTCACTACCATCTCTCACATTTACAGCTTCTGAGACACCAGAGATACTAGAACAATTGTTCAAATCCTTGGAAACTAAAAAAACAACAACTATGATTAATTTTTATAGATATTTGTTATGAATAAATTAATTTGATATGGAGATTTTAATAAATGAGTGGAATAAAGAATTGGAGGTTCCTATATTGCCTAGACAGGGAGGCGGGTGGCGCTGTGGGTAAAACCTCAGTGCCTAGGACTTGCTGATCGTAAGGTCGCGGTTCGAATCCCCGCGACGGGGTGAGCTCCCGTTGTTCGGTCCCAGCTCCTGCCCACCTAGCAGTTCGAAAGCACCCCTAAGTGCAAGTAGATAAATAGGTACCGCTTTATTGCGGAAAGGTAAACGGCGTTTCCGTGTGTGGCACTGGTGCTGGCTCGCCAGTTACAGCTTCGTCACGCTGGCCACGTGACTCGGAAGTGTCTTCGGATGGCGCCGGCTCCCGGCCTCTTGAGCGAGATGAGCGCGCAACCCTAAAGTCGGTCACGACTGACCCGTACGGGCAGGGGTACCTTTACCTTTATGTTGCCTAGACAATGGGAAAGTGTTTTAGCTTCTATAGCAAAGGTGTCAATGGACCTTAAATTATGACTTATAAAACATAAAATAATATTTAGAATTGATTGGACTCCACTACATTTGTATAGAAAAGGACCATCTATAGAGCAGCATGTTGTTGGAGATGTAGTAAGGATAATGCTTCTTTAAAGCACATGCTTTCCCTTTTTCCTACATTTATTACGTTTTGGGAGAAAGTAGTGGATTATATAACTATGACTGTTATATAAGAGGGTGTTTTATCTGCTAATCAAATCTACCGCTGAGAAGTTAAGTGATAGGATGGATTGAATAGAAGACTACATCAAAGAATCACAGCTATGTTGGTATGTTGAAACGGAACGGGGGAGGGGGGAATTCTTTCTTTTTCAATATGTTTTACCTAACAACCCCTCCCCTAGAAGAATCGTCACAATGATTTATAGCAAATGAGACTGGAAAATAAACTGTGTGAAAACAAAGATTAATTAAAGACTTTGCTTTGTGGAAGATTTGGAAAGGAAACGAAAGGCTTTCTTGGTGATGCAGTCATAAATCGGGATCCGCCAGTCAAAGGGGGAGGTGAGCCACTGTTCTGCTATCTTGTTTGGATTATACGTCTATTCGGAAATATCCCCCCTGGAAAGACTGATTTATGGAGCAACTGGTCTGGGAAAATTAATGAGCAGACGCTATACTTTATTTAATCGGAACTGTCGAGATGGCGCCTGCCGCACGAATAAGACTTTTGGATCAACGTGTAAGCCCACACAGAAACATCATATTGCTTGCTTCATCTCGCTTGTGGAAACAACTCAGAGGTTTTTAAGAAGAAAAAAGATAACAACAAGAAGAGTGGAAGATGGGACTTGTGAAATATTAAAGCAGCAGAAATATGAGATGATTGGACCCTTTCTGAACTCGAAGCATGGGTACCCCCAACAAAAATTTAAAATTCGGCAAAATATTTGGATTTTTATGATATGTATTGATATAATTCAGAGTAATTAATGTGATATGATTGGATTGTTAAATGAAAAATTAATAAAAATTATTTTTAAAAAAAATAATGTTAGGTTTCTGTTTTCTGCCACTGTGCAGTGCTTGGAGTCACAAGACTCTGTTTTGCATTCCAGACATTCCAGACTGTTGGAAGTCTCATGGAAACGGATGTGATGTTACTGGTTTCCTGTTCCTTTGTGTTCCAGTTGCTCTCTGCTTTCACAGAGTGAGGATGTATATTTCTTTTCTGTCTGCGTAGTTAGAAATAAAACTGTTAGCAATGTAGCTCATATTTCTCGTCCTTCTGCTGCTCAGGTCGTTAATCATCGTTCGGAGGAGATTCTGGAGACTTGACCGGAGGATGAGCTTTTTCAGCTCGGTTGTAGCGGAGGCTCCGACAAATAATACCTATATATTAAAGATGTATATACAGTTGCAATTGAAATCATTCAGCCCCCATTGCAAATCAGGTTCATATATATATATATCAAAATTTATAGACTTTCAGCTGTTTGCAATGAGCAAATCAAACAAAAGCAATCGAAAGTGCTACACAATGGATGCTTCAAGTGGTTTTGTCAAATTCAGCTGAAATTGTAACTTATACTGTCTTCTCCAGTCTCACTATTATTCAAACCCTTCATAGCAAGCATCTTTAGTACTTAGGAGAGCAGCCTTTTGCTGTTTTGTGACCTGCTGCAAAAGAAATGCATAGCCAGACAGCAGCTTCCAACAGCATTCCTGAGGAATCTTGCCCCATTCCTCATGAACAATGGCCTCCAGTTCAGTAATATTCTTGGGTTTGCGTGCTGCAACTGCCTTTTTCAAATCTCACCAGAGATTTTCTGTGGGGTTCAAGCATAGCTGTCAACGTTTCCTTTAAGGGAAATTCCCTTATTCCAAATAGGATTCCTTGCAAGAAAAGGGAAAAGTTGACAGCTATGGGTTCAAGTCAGGTGACTGTGATGGCCACTGTAGAACCTTCCAGGACTTCTTCTGCAACCAAGCCTTGGTGGAATTTGAGGTATGCTTGGGATCATTGTCCTGTTGGAAAGTCCAATGACACCCAAGCTTCAGCTTCCTCACAGACGCCATGATGTTTCCTCCTAGAATTTCCTGTTACTTCAATGAATCCATCCTGCCTTTCACACACTGCAGGTTTCCAGTGCCAGAGGATGCAGAGCAGCCCCAGAGCATCACTGAGCCACCACCATGCTTCACTGTAGTGTTCTTTTCAGCGTATGCTTCATTCTTCTTCCTCCAGACAAAGCTCTGATCCATGGAGCCAAAAAGTTCAAAGTTTGTTTCTTCACTCCACAGAACAGAATCCCAAAACTTCTGTGTTGTATTTGTGCTATTGTGAGGAATTCTATTCAGGGGGCTGAATAATAGTGAGACTGGAGAAGCCAGTATAAGTTGCAATTTCAGCTGAATTTGGGGAAACCACTTGAAGCATCCATTGTGTGGAGCCATTTCCATTGCTTTTGATTGATTTGCTCATTGCAAATAGCTGAAATTTTGTAGATTTTGATAGTATAGTGTTGTATAGTATTGTAATTGTTAGCTCTTATAATGATATAGTATACCTTTTCTTTATTCTCCCCCCCCATTCTATTTCTATTTTTTGTTGTTCAATTAAACTGTTCTAAAAAATAGAAATAAAAAATAACTCATTTTTCACATGTGTCCTTTGGTCCACCTTCACTTTCTGTAGGAATAAGCTCTGAGTGACATCCGGGGGAGGAACATGGTGGACTGAACGTCTTCTGTTGGCAGGCTGCCTACGGAGATAATTACGTGGTGATGGATGATAGCCAAGACATAATCTTTGCTATTGAATTCACTCTGGAGACAAGAGTGAACAGTGGATTAACATCTGATGCTCTGAAAAAGTTGTTTTCTATGTTGGGAGACTGAGAAGCTGTCAGCTCCTGGAAGCCCAGATGGGGGTTAGCAACTTGACAACAGAGGAATCAACATGCTGCCCAAAAGCCAAGTATGAGCCCTGAAGGGCATAAAGTCTGAAAAAGCCTCACTTTCTCTCATTATGTCTGAGATGGTTATAATTTTCAAATGAAAGATTTGCTTGTCTGCTGATTGAAATTTACATCTGGTGTGTGAGCTACTTTATGACTTTAAGCATTTGATAACCCGGACTTCCGGGTTGGCGCGTCTGGCTAATGGCGGATTCCCTCCGAGCTCCGGAGGGAATCGGCTCAGCAGGGGATCGGGTCTTACCGTGCCGGCGACACGGGGACCCTCATAAACCACGTACACGGGGTACGTGGACATGGTGACTCGGCGGGCATCGTAAGCGCCCCCCCGACCCGTGAAAGAGCCTTTTTAAAGGCTAAGGATCGGGTGCCTGGGAGCGGCGTGGTGCTGTGAGTCTTCTGCTACCCCTGCCGAGCGAAGCCGCATGCCATTCTTCAGTCAGCGCTAACTTCTTCCTGCTAAATTTGGACTCAAAACTAAGAGCAACAACCCGTGAGTAATTTGAAAATTGGATTATAAATTTTTTCGGTTTGGATTTGGTACGAACGGAGGAGATGAAAAAAAAGGGAAGTCCGTCTCCTCCATATTGTTAACAGTGCAAGCAAGGATTTGACAACTAAAGTTGCGGGAAAATTTGTGAGATTGGATAAAAAATACACACCTCACGGATTTAAAAGACCTAAGCTAAGGTGCTGGAGGACAAGAGATTATTTTGTTTGAAATTAAGTATCACCCTACTCAAGCCCGGGAGCAACCCGAGTTAAGAGCCTGCTGAGACATAGATACTTTTGACAGCTGTCAAACTAGCTGTCAAAGTTGAAAGAACTGAAAATTGAAACTTTAACCGATTAAATCGCTACAAAATATTACAAATAAGGAAAGATCGACACAAACAAGTTTGACTTTTGGATCGGAGAGGGAAAGATCACTAAAACCAGAATCCCTCTAGAGGGGACTCTTGGACATTGCAAGAATGGAACTAAAACAAGGAATACAGGAAATACGTGCTGGCTTGAAGGAGCTGATCTCTCTTGTGGGAAAATTGATACAGAGGAATGAGAAAGGCCTTGTTTTGTCTACGAGCCCACCAGACCCGAAGCTATCTGAAAATACACTAACTGACTTGGAAAGGGACTCGTTGGTTAAAACACAGGCAGCTGGACAAGGGAAAGAACCCAAGATTGAGGAGGAAAAGACACCTGCCAAGCAAAAGGAGCTGAAGGAAGGGAAGGCTGAGACACCA
Source organism: Podarcis muralis (assembly GCF_964188315.1). Taxonomy (NCBI): domain Eukaryota; kingdom Metazoa; phylum Chordata; class Lepidosauria; order Squamata; family Lacertidae; genus Podarcis; species Podarcis muralis. Next base: position 9,616,064 of record NC_135674.1, read on the forward strand.
TATAAAGGAGAGGAGAGACCAAGATCTGCTAAGAAGAAACCTAAACTGACCAAGGTGAAAACAGGACTATTTGGGACATATAGATTTATGAAACAGTGTTGGAATATGGGACATAAGCAAACAGGCCTAACTGAAAGAATCACCGCCAACATTGAGAAAACAAGTCTTCGATCCTGGGAGTTAAGCATGAGAGACTTTCGAAGAAATCGGCTGAAAGGAACTGTGAGAGATTTGCGCGCCTCGGACGTGAGATCACCAGGCTAGAAAGATGGACTAAATGTACTTTGATTAAGGATTGAAACCGGGGGAGAAGGGTGGGACTTAACAGTCCGAAGGGGGTTGAAGTTCTTTTTTTTTTACCTTTTGATTTTTATAGAATAAAGAATATTTCATAAGAATGGGGAATCCGTGGGAGGGAAAGGGTGGCAATTTTAGGAAAGGTATCTTTTTTTTTTTTTCTCTTTTTTTAGAAACATGCTTATATTCTTTTCTGCTCTTTTACTCTTATATAGAGGATTAAGGGATATACGTTAATAAAATGCTAGCACAACAATGAACTAAAGTATAATTTTATAATTAAAATGAATTTAATCAAACTAGGGTTAAGTAATTTTAATAAAATAAGGTACAGGATGTCTAGGGGAAAAACTTGCTAGAATAAATAAACTGGAGTTGGGAAACAATAGGAGGAGACGTGGGGAAGTCCTGAAAAGAAGTTATTGAAAATAAGTGGGAAGAGGTGAACCTCTTTTTCTTTTTTCTTTTTTTTTTCTTTTTTTTGGATGTAAGTTTCTATGTTCCTGAGTTTTGATTCTTAATGTAACCTTCTTGGAAAATTAATAAAGATTATTTAAAAAAAAAAAAAAATAAGCATTTGATAACCCACTTTATCACTACCCGAAAGAGTCTCAAAGCGGCTAACAATCTCCTTTCCCTTCCCCCCCACAACAAACACTCAGTGAGGTGAGTGGGGCTGAGAGACTTCAAAGAAGTGTGACTAGCCCAAGGTCTGTTAGAGGGGGATTTTCCACTGGTGGCAGATGACAGAAGCTATGACACCACGAGACCGGTGTAAAACCAAATTAAATAAAGGTTTATTACAAAACAACAGACAGCAAAGCTTGTAGGTGTTTTTCCTGCAGGCAGAGTTCAAACTGCAGCTTTTCTCATTTTGTAGTCATGGCCAACAAACAGAAAGCAAAACAGTACTTTAAATATATACAAAACATATTTATACATCATGCACAACAATTCCTAATTTTGTCACTAGTTGTGCATGTTTCTCAAAAGTTAGTGCTTTCGTAAATATATCAACCACATTTTGCATACTCTCACAATATTTTAGTATTATCAGGTTTTGTTTAACATTTTTTATTACATTTTGATACTTAATTTCTAAATGTTTGGATTTATTTTTTAACTGCTCAGACCCAGCCAAAGTTATTACAGCTTGATTGTCTTCCCATATTTGAACTGGATAATCACATTGTATATCTAAATCAATGAAGATTTGAACGTAAAATTTTATTTCATTACACAACTGCGATAAAGCACAGTATTCAGCCTCTGTTGAAGATGTGGCCACGATTCCTTGCTTTTTGCACTTCCAACCTATCAAGGAATCCCCAAACTGAAACACCATGCCAGAAATTGATTTTCTATCAGGCAGGTTGGCCCAATCGCTGTCAACGTAACACTGCAATTTTGTAGACCCTGAAGATGGTAATCTTAAACAATAATCAAGTGTATGCTTTAAATACCAGAAAATACGTTTTAAACACTTCCATGCATTTTCTGTGGGATAGCTTACTAGTCTGCTCAGTATTCCAACTGCATAACTCAAATCTGGTCTGCTCCACAATGAAATGTGGAATAAACCTCCAACTTTTGAATGGTACATTTCAGGATTTACAGGTTCTGTGCATTCTCCTTCATTCTTGAAAAACCCTATTTCCATTGGGGTTTTTACTCCCTTGCTGTTTTGCATATTGTTTCTTTCAAGTAATTCCATTATTTGATCTTTTTGACTCAACAAAAAACTTCCATCATTTGTCCTTTGAATTTCTAGACGGAGATAATTTTTCACTGGCCCCAAATCTCTTACTTTAAATTCCTTTCTTAGTTGTTTTGCCAGCTGTACCCAATCTGCCTAGAGCTTACAGAAACTGTTCTTAAAGGTACAAACATCTTTACTGTTTCTGTGCAGAATGATTCCCAACAAGGTCACCCAGCATCTGCATGTGGAGGAGCGGAGACGCGAACCCAGTTAACCAGATTACGAGTCTACCGCTCTTAACCACTACACCACACTGGAAGGGATATATCAAGGCTATCAGAATAGTCAGCTGGCTGCTACAGTTCAAAAGCAGGCAAGAGACTTAACGGGCAACAGGGCTGTCTTTAGCATATGCGGCGCTGGGGTGCAAAGATTCACCCAGTGCCCCCAAATTTAGTTCAGCCCAGCCCCGGCACCACTGAGAATGACAAGTGCCACCACTGTGTGTGTGTGTGTGTGTGTTTAGTGGGTCCGGGGGAGGATTGTGCTGCTCTCTCCCCCGCCTCCCCCACCCCGTGCGCCCCTCCTGCCCCCAACCAGACCGAGCAAGTATTACAAATGGATCACCATATTACAAAGTATCACCATATTCCAAATGGAGGTGATGTTTCTGACAGTCACGAGTCTAAAGGTTGCAGTGATCCCACACCGCCATCTTTATGAGGTAAAAACCGGAATGGTCCTGGCTGGGGATGGTTGAGAGGAGCAGGGAGAGGCGGCAGCGGCGGGGGGAGTGGAGAGAACCAGAAGCTCTGCCGAGGCGGGGGGAGGAGGAGGGAGAGAGAGAGAGAGAGAGAGAGAGAGAGAGAGAGAGAGAGAGAGAGAGAGAGAGAGAGATTGGCTGCTCCACCTTGGGGCTCTGCAGGATCGGAGGCTGCTTCCACCACTCCCAAACCTGTCCAGGAGCCACTGGGGGTGGCCGGGGTCTCCCTCTCAGCAGCAGCTGCACAGCATTTCTGGGGGTGATCGGCTTCTCTTTTTTAAAAAAACATCAAGCTCCGCACAAGTCCAAAACAGGCATCACTTATCTTCCTGCTTCCCCCTTCCCTCCCTCCCGCATAGCAGCAGCCGGGAGGTGATGGGGGGGGGCGAGATTTCTTACTCCGCTGGAACCCTCAGGTCCCCACTCTCCTGTGGGGTTTTTTTGGGGGGTGCGCTGAGCTCTAGTGCTGCTCTCCAAGCCTCTCTGCTAGCTCTGTGTTGCGAACGACACTCACCATTGTCCTCCGCAGCAGACCGGAAGTCCAGATTGATGCTTTATTATCAAACCCTTTTAACGTCTTATCTTTTTCAAAGGTCGCCCTAAGCTGGTACTATTCTAGCCACTTTACCCCTAGTTGTTTGAATTCTTCAAATCTTTTCAGTTTGGGACAATAATTTATCTCATCCACCAAGTCTCTGTAAATTGGCCAGTTATTGTTTATGTTATTCTTATGAATGGCAGTTGACTCTATAGGTGATATCCACCAGGGGTTTTGTTATAACTTTGGATTTATTCCTCTCCCAAACTTTGAATAAGGCCTTCCTCACTAGGTGATTTGTGAAGCTTTTATGTGCTTTTATTTTATCGTGGCATAAGTAGCCATGCCACCCGAAAACCTTGTCCCAGCCCTCTAAATCCAAGACTTCAGCATTCCTAAGCAATATCCAGTCTTTCAACCAAGTCCAGCATGCGGCCTCAAAGTACATTCTGAGGTTCGGGACCGCAAACCCTCCTCTTTCTCTGGGTTCCGTCAACAATTTAAATTTCATTCTTCCTTTTTTGCCCTGCCAAATAAAATTGGCCAGGTCCCTCTGCCAATCTTTAAAACATTTTGTCCCAATAATTATTGGAATTGTCTGAAAGAGAAAGGTGATTTTGGGAAGTACTGTCATTTTAATCATTGATATTCTGCCCCATAATGACACCTTCAATTTACTCCAATTTTCTAAATTTCCTTTAATTTCCTTCCACTTTTTTTTATATAATTGTCTTTAAATAAATCACTGTTCTTATTTGTAACCCACACCCCCAGATAGTTTACTTTGTTTGTGGTATTTAGACCCATTATTCTTTCTAGGTCCTCTTGTTCCAGTGTGGTGTAGTGGTTAAGAGCTTGTAATCTGGGGAACCGGGTTCGTGTCTCCGCTCCTCCACATGCAGCTGCTGGGCGACCTTGGGCCAGTCACACTTCTCTGAAGTCTCTCAGCCCCACTCACCTCACAGAGTGTTTGTTGTGGGGGAGGAAGGGAAAGGAGAATGTTAGCCGCTTTGAGACTCCTTCGGGTAGTGATAAAGCGGGATATCAAATCCAAACAACTCTTCTTCTTCCTTCTCTGCCATATTTTTTGTTAACAAGATTTATCTTTATTCAGTTTAAATCCCGAGACCTTGCCAAATTCATTCATTTTCACTAGTGCTTTTTGTATGCCTTCATTTGGGTTTTCAGTAGTAATAATCACATCATCAGCAAATGCCTTCGCCTTGTAATATCGGCTACCTAAATTGATGCCCCTTATTTCCTGGTATTTCCTTATTGCTATTAAGAGAGACTCCAACGTTGTGATAAATAAGAGTGGGGACAAGGGACAACCTTGTCTAGTCCCTCTTTCTATATTAAATTCTTCAGTGATTTCATCATTTATAATTATTTTGGCTTTCTGGTTGTCATAAATTGCCTTAATTCCATTCATGATGCTGTTTCCTATTCTCAAGCTCTCAAAAGTTTTAATTAAGGAGTTCCACAACATGCTGTCAAAAGCCTTCTCTGCATCTGCCAGTAGCATTGCTACCTTTTTGCTTGGTTTCATTTCTGTATATTCCAGTAAGTCAATAATTATCCTTGTATTATTTCTTATTTGCCTCCCTGGCAAAAAGCCGGCTTGGTCATTTCCTATTACCCTATTTAAGAATTTTTTCAGCCTGTTAGCCAGGATACCTGTAAACATTTTATAATCCATGCTTAGTAGTGAAATTGGTCTATAATTCTTAAGTTTCAGATCCGTACCTTGTTTTGATAAGAGTATTATTAGTGCTTTGTGCCAGGATTCCGGGGTTTTCCCTTTCTCCAATATCTCATTCATGATTTTTTTAAGCTTAGAGATAACTATTTCTTCTAATTTTTTATAATATATTATCGAAATCCCATCTGGTGATTTTCCAACTTTCATTTTCCTTATCACTTCTTTATTTTCATCTGTTTCTATATTTGAATTTAGTAGGCTACGTTCAGCCTCCTCAATCTCCAGCAACTTGTTTTCTATCAGATATTTTTTAACTTTATTCTCATCTTTGCATTCTAATTCATATAGTTTTTTGTAATAATTCATAAATTTATCTTTAATTTGGTCCGGGTCGATAATTTCTTTTCCCTGGTCTGTTACTTTATTTATAACTCTTTCCACTTGTCTTTGTTAACCAGGCCAGCATCTTGCCAGGTTTATTGGCCGATTCAAAATATCTTTTTTTTTTAAAATAAATTTTTTATTAAAGTTTCCATAATTTTATAACAACAAAAACAAAACAAAACAATACAATACAATAGACACAACAAACAAAAAACCAAGTACAATTTCGAAATCTTATTTTCTTATAATTTACTTCCCCGACTTCCTCGTACCTCCCCTTTCTGTATTCCAATTTCAAATCAATTATTCAGCAAATCCTTCCCTTATTTTAACTTGAATTTGATCTTACTTATTCTCTTTAACTTATCCATTACCGCTGGTAACCACTTATTTTCTAATCCAACATCATTTTAACATTCATTAATTTTACAATATTTCTTTAGATAGTCCTTAAATTTTTTCCAATCTTCCTCCGCTGTTTCTCTTCCCTGGTCTCGGATTCTGCTCGTCATCTCTGCCAGACCCATGTAGTCAATCACCTTCATCTGCCATTCTTCCAAGGTGGGTAGGTCTTGTGTCTTCCAGTACTTTGCGATGAGTATTCTTGCTGCTGTTGTCGCATACATAAAAAAAGTTTTATCCTTCTTTAACACCCCCTGGTCGACAATACCCAAGAGAAAGGCCTCTGGTTTCTTCGGGAAGGTATATTTAAATACCTTTTTCAATTCATTATATATCGTTTCCCAGAAAGCCTTAATCTTTGGGCATGTCCACCAAAGGTGAAAGAATGTACCTTCATTTTCTTTACATTTCCAACACTTGTTATCAGGCAAATGGTAGATTTTTGCAAGCTTGACTGGGGTCATGTACCACCTGTAAATCATTTTCATAACATTTTCTCTTAAGGCATTACATGCCGTAAATTTCTGTTGCAGGGGGATTTCCAGCCGGTGGCAGAGAACAGAGTGACTCCAGGAGACATAGGTGTAAAAACCCAAACTAAAACGAAGACTTTATTACTAAGCAAATAAACACAAACTCTGGTGGATGTTATTCCTGCAGGCAGACAACAAAACTCAGCTTTTTTCCTTTATAGCAACGGTCACCTGCAGCCAATTAATCCCAGAAACTTCTTAAAGGTATACACACATGTTTCTGTGCCGAATGTCCTCTAATACCCCCTCTCATTCAAACAGAAACAATAGTATTTTAAACAGAACAGAACATATTTACATATCACACACAGCAACTCCCAACTTTGCTACCAGTCGTGCATGTTTTTTGAATTTCTAAACCGAGATAATTTTTTACTGGACCCAAATCTCTTACTTTAAATTCCTTTCTTAGTTGTTCTGCAAATTTTTCCACTTGCTTGTCACTTTTTGTAGAGTAAAGCAAATCATCAACATAACACAAACACAATTCTTGTTTATCACCCTTTCCTTTAGTGTACAAGCAGTTATCAGCTAAGCTTCTTTTAAAACCAAGATTTTTTAAAGCATTATCAAGACACTCGTTCCAATTTCTAGCTGACTGTTTGAGCCCATAAATTGCTTTGTGCAGCCTATATACAGAATTCTGTTCTCCTGCCTCAAAACCTGGCGCTTGATTCATAAAAATTTCTTCTTGCAGATTTGCGTTAAGATAAGCTGTTTCAATATCAAAATGGTTTACCTTAAACCCACGTTGTGCTGCAAGAGCTAGCAATAAGCGTACACTTTCACTCCTTGCAGTAGGAGAAAAGGTTTCATCAAAGCTTTCACCTTTTCTTTGAGTAAAGCCTTGTGCTACCAGTCTGGCTTTGTACTTAACATCACCATCTGCCAAATGTTTTATTTTATACACCCATCTACAGCCCACTGCCTTTTTTCCTTCTGGCAATGGCTCAATGGTAAAGACATTGTGTTCTGCTAAAGATTTCATTTCTGCTTTCATTGCATTTTTCCACCTTACTATTTCCTGGTGTGGTAACTTTAAAACTTCCTCATAATCACAAGGTTCCTTTTTTACATCACCAGTTTTAACTTCTTGTATAGTAAACCTTTCTGGAGGTACCCCCTTATTGCTTCTTTGTGACCTTCTAACTTGAACACTCTCCCCCTCTGAACTATCTTCCCCTTCTGATTTATCCTGCTCAGGAGAAATTGGTTCAGCTTTAGGAGATTGTGTACTGGGATCCTCATCCCCTGAATCCTCATCACTGTCACTTTCAGAACTTTCTTTAATTTGTGGCTTTTCTTCCTCAGATTTCACAAATTTATCTGTATCATCAGAAGATAACACAACTTCTGAATTTCCATGTAAACGAACCCAACCATCTTGCTCACAAAACTCTGCATGTCTTGATATTACAACTCTGCCACGCCCTAGTGCAAAACGATACCCCTTTGACCAAGTTTGATAGCCAACAAACCTAAGTTTCTTTGCCTTGGGCTCTCCTTTCCTTCTCTGTCCTTTTGGGATGTGAACCCAAGCCCAGCAACCAAAAGTTTTAACATGGTCCAAAAAGGGTTTTTTTCCATAAAGCAAAAAATGAGGGGTGTTGTTTATGGTAGAATGAAACAATCTGTTCTGTATGTAGTTAGCACACAGAATTCCTTCCCCCCAATACTTCCTGGATAGGCCAGAATCACATAGCATTGAATCTTGAATCCAGCATTGTTTGTAAAGATCTTATCTTGCGTTCTGCAACTGAATTTTCTTCAGGCGAAAAAGGACACGATTTACGGTGACTAATACCACGTTTTTTCAACCAAACTTGGAGGGCTTCAGACATAAACTCGCCTCCACGGTCACTTTGCAACTGGGTAACTTTGTAAGGAAACTGCCTTTCTATATAGTTGATCCAATTCTTAATCAGTTGACCAGTTTCACTTTTGTGTTTTAACAAATATACCCAAGTATACCGGCTATAATCATCCACAAGAACCAAAAAAAACTTTGCTCCTCCTTCAGACTCTGCAAATGGCCCACAAAGGTCTGAATGTACTAAAGCAAATGGCCTCTTGCTAATTCTAGTACTTTCAGGGTAAGACCCTCGCTTACTTTTAGACTCCTTGCAGGTATTGCAGTCTAGAAAAACTGAACATTTTTTCATTTTAATTCCCTTGCTTAATTCTGGCATTTTTGCAATACTGCGGAAATTGGCATGCCCCAAACGACGATGCCACAGATGCTGGCACTCATCATGCAAGGCTCTATTACAGGCTTTAACACATGCCCCAGACTCACTTACTAGCTGGTCTTTCAAAACAAACAAACCATTTTGTAGCGACGCTGTAACCACTTTTCCAGCTTTCTCTATTCTACAGCCTGAACCAGAAAAGGTTACTTTAAATCCCTGCTTAACAAGACTTGTTACTGAAAGCAAATTATTTTCTAAACTTGGTACACATAAAACATTGGTAAACTTGGTACTTAAACAGTTGATATTCACACTACCCTTTCCAGCTGACTCATGCACTGTTCCATCAGCTAGTACTACATTTACAGATTTACAAGGCTGCTTTTCTACAAGGGTTTGTGCAGACTTAACAAAAATGTTTGTCGCTGCTGAGTCTAAAATCCAGTCTTGTCCAACGTCGTGACTGGTGCCTCGAACTGCTGCAGAAACATACTGGACTCGACTCTTCCTGTCTCCTCGCTTCCCAGCAAACACAGGCCGCCCTTGTCTTGTATTTTCTCCCACAGACACAGTGCACTGTCGTACTAAATGCTTGGTTGACCCACAACGATAGCATCTTCTAACTGTGAACGCTGCTTCCTCTCTGTGGTTTACAACCTCTTTAGATTGCCGCTCCTCATCAGTTGCATATCTTTTACTGGACTGCCTCCCATTTCTGGAGTTACGGTGAGGGGTTGTGGCCTTCCTCTCATGGCGTCTTTCCTCCTCATCAAGCAAACGCCCAGTTAAGAAATGCATTGTTAATTGGCTTTCTGGGATTGCTTCCAGAGTCATCACTAAATTGTCCCATGACTCAGGAAGTGAAGACAGCACAATATAAACTTTTCTCTGTTCAGAAAAATGTTCCCCAAGTTCATTTAACTGTGAAAACAAATCACGCATTCTTTGAAGATGTGTTGAAACACATTCACCCTCACTTAGTCTGGCTCGGTACAGAGCTCTCGTTAGAGTAATTTTGCTGCCAGCAGTGTCTCTAATATGTATCGCTCTCAGTGCTTGCCAAATCTCACTTGCTGTTTCAAGGTCTCGCACATGAGATAACTGAGACTTCTCTAAACTCAAAATTAAATTGGCATAGGCTTTGTCCTCCAGCCTTTGGTCTGCTTCATCTACTTCTTCATCCTCCTCTTTTACAGGAGGGTTAACAATAACAGTCCAACATTGTTCTTTCTTTAAAAACGCCTGCATCTGTAAACTCCATGACATATAATTGGACTCTCCCAGTTTCTCTACTGGAAAATAGGAAACTCCCCCTTGAGCTCCAGCTCCAAGTCCAGCCATGGCGCCACCCAGCTTTCAGCTTTCCACTCAGTTCTTACTCACACATGGCTTGAAGAAATGTTCGGCTCCTGGTCCCAAACAGACACTCCCTGCCGATGCCTTCACACAGCCAGCTGCTTGAGAAACGCTGAGTTGCTTCCAGTCTCTGGGTTCTTTTCACGCTCTGTCTCTGCCCACTCAGGACTGGTAACTGGGCCCATAACCTGTTGGAGGGGGATTTCCAGCCGGTGGCAGAGAACAGAGTGACTCCAGGAGACATAGGTGTAAAAACCCAAACTAAAACGAAGACTTTATTACTAAGCAAATAAACACAAACTCTGGTGGATGTTATTCCTGCAGGCAGACAACAAAACTCAGCTTTTTTCCTTTATAGCAACGGTCACCTGCAGCCAATTAATCCCAGAAACTTCTTAAAGGTATACACACATGTTTCTGTGCCGAATGTCCTCTAATAATTTCATCCCGGTGGTCCACAACTTTTCCCAGTCAGCAAACATGATGTTATGACCAATGTCCTGAGCCCACTTAATCATTGCTGATTTAACCGTTTCATCCTGTGTATTCCATTTCAGCAGCAAGTTATACATTTTTGACAAATTTTTAGTACTGGATTCTAACAACTCAGTCTCCAATTTTGATTTTTCCACCTGGAAGCCGATTTTCCTGTCCATCTTAAAGACCTCCATTATTTGATAATAATGAAGCCAATCTCTCACTTTCCCTTTTAATTTCTCAAAACTCTGCAATTTCAGTCTGTCCCCTTCATATTCTAGGATTTCCCAATATCTCGGCCATTTAGACTCCATATTAAGCTTCTTAACAGCTTTAGCTTCCATTGGCGACAACCACCTTGGAGTTTTATTTTCCAACAAATCTTTATATCTAGTCCAGACATTAAATAGTGCTTTCCTGACAATATGATTTTTAAAACCTTTATGAGCTTTCACCTTGTCATACCACAGATATGCATGCCACCCAAAAGTATTATTGAAACCTTCTAAATCCAAAATGTCTGTGTTCTCAAGAAGTAGCCAGTCCTTCAGCCAGCAGAATGCTGCCGCTTCATAGTAAAATTTAAGGTCTGGCAGGGCAAATGCCCCCCCTTTCCTTCGCATCAGTTAAAATCTTAAATTTTATTCTGGGCTTTTTGCCCTGCCAGACAAATTTAGATATATCTTTCTGCCACTTCTTGAAACAGTCCATCTTGTCCATAATTTGCAGTGTTTGAAACAGAAACAACATTCTTGGCAATACATTCATCTTTATAGCCGCAATTCGACCCAACAAGGAAAGCTTCAAATTTGACCAAGTTTCTAAATCTTTTTTCACTTCTGTCCAGATTTTCTCATAGTTGTCTTTAAATAAATTCACATTTTTAGCTGTCATGTTTATTCCCAAATACTTCACTTTCTTAACCACAGTTAACCCTGTCTCATTCTGAAACCTTTCTTTTTCAAAAGATGTTAAATTTTTCTCCAATACCTTAGTTTTTAATTTATTCAGTTTAAATCCTGCCACATGACCAAACTCTTGTATTAATTCCAAAACCCTTTTCGTACTAGCTTCAGGTTCTTGTAATGTAAGTACCAGATCATCTGCGAACGCTCTCAGTTTGTATTGTTTAACTCCGACCTGAATCCCTTTAACCAACTGATCCCTTCTAATCATATTTAGCAAAACCTCCAGGACTGATATAAAAAGTAGTGGAGAGATTGGGCACCCCTGACGTGTTCCTTTTTCTATCTTGAACTCTTCTGTAACCACATTATTTACAATTAATTTTGCTTTCTGTTCAGAGTATATTGCACCTATACCATTTTCAAACCCTTGGCCTACCCCCATCCCCCGGAGATTCTTCATCATAAAGCTCCAAGAAATATTGTCAAAGGCTTTCTCGGCATCCACAAATATCAAAACTGCCTTAGTGTTTATGTTCACTTCCAACTTTTCCAAAATGTCAATTATATTCCTTACATTGTCCGACAAGTGCCTTCTCGGGAGAAAGCCTGCTTGGTCTCCATGAATCTCCTCCATCAAAACTCTTTTCAGTCTCTTTGCTAAAATATCAGCAAAAATTTTATAATCCACATTTAATAACGAGATGGGTCGGTAGTTCTTAAGTTGTGTCTTTTCAGTCTCTGTCTTTGGTATAAGTGTGATGTAAGCCTCTCTCCACGTATCTGGTGCCCTTTTCCCCTCCATAATTTCATTACAGACTTCCTTCAGAGGTTGTAATATCCATTCCTTCAAAACTTTGTAGTATCTGGAAGTGAGTCCATCCGGTCCTGGAGATTTGCCCAATGACATACTTTGAATGGCCCCTTCTATTTCTTCTTCTGTTATTTTCTGGTTCAGGATTCTTTTGCTTTCCTGTGAGATCTTTTTCAGTCCATTTTTCTCAAGAAATTGTTCTATATCCATTTCATTCTGAGGCCCTTGTGTGTAGAGTTGTCTAACGTATCTCTGAAAGCAATTCCTAATCTCAATTGGGTTAAAAATGCTCTTTCCATCCACTTCTAAGTTTGTTACCGTGTTCAATTTTTGTCTCTTCTTTATTTGCCACGCCAACAATTTGCC